>NC_143384.1:97403906-97712930 GCF_980474605.1 Leiobunum rupestre | reverse complement strand
TTAAATTAAAGGGAATATAACCTCAGGTTACGGTTGCAGCTCTGGCCGCTTTGGCCTTTGCAGGGTTCGTACAACATTTCCGGAATTAAATTCCCTGACATTTCCAGGTTTTCCCTGACCATATTGCCAAATTTTCTCTGACCATTTTTGTAGAATAAATGAATGGTTTGAGGTAACAAATCTTGAAAAAACAATTTATTTCAAAAATGTATTTGCCCGATTTTTTGGGGTAATTTTAAAAATTACTCACTTTTTGGGTCCATTTACAAACTCCCTGACTCTTTGGGACCATTAACAAATTCCCTAACATTTCAATGATCATTTGGAAACATTTCCAAATTCCCTGACTTTCTCCTGATCATTTGGAAACATTTTAAAATTCCTTGAATTTTCCCTGATCATTTGGAAACATTTTAAAATTCCCTGACTTTCTCCTGATCATTTGGAAACATTTTAAAATTCCTTGAATTTTCCCTGATCATTTGGAAACATTTTAAAATTCCTTGATTTTCCCTGATCATTTGGAAACATTTTAAAATTCCTTGATTTTTCCCTGATCATTTGGAAACATTTTAAAATTCCTTGATTTTTCCCTGATCATTTGGAAACATTTTAAAATTCCTTGATTTTTCCCTGATCATTTGGAAACATTTTAAAATTCCTTGATTTTTCCCTGATCATTTGGAAACATTTTAAAATTCCTTGATTTTTCCCTGATCATTTGGAAACATTTTAAAATTCCTTGATTTTTCCCTGATCATTTGGAAACATTTTAAAATTCCCTGAATTTTCTAGGTTTTCCAGGTCGTATACGAACCCTGCTTTGGCTTTAGAAATGTTTGGCGCCACAATACAGGGATATTCCATAAATATTGATTTGCACGTTATATTCCCTTTAACATCGCAATTAGTAAAAAAGTACCGTTTACATCCATAGCAACGTCTTGGTCAATTGGAGAGGGACCCTTTCTTTGAAATTAAACCCGGAAGGGATAGCTACGAGCCTTTCAACTTTAATAATTGATTAGTCGAAGCGTGGGAAACCACTCCACCCACTCGGCCCTCTGGTGGAGTCAAAACGAGTTAGGCGCCTTCAATTGTTCCACGACAAAATACTTCGGACGTTACATTAAAACTAGGCTGTGAAACGCGAGATCTTATTAAACGAACTAACTCGCTTCATTGGGTACCGAAATCAAATTGACTTTACCCATTTCCGTAGTTTCCAACGTAGCGTTAGGTGACTTCCGATATAAACAGTAACAAGACGGCCTGCTCATAATATTAGTTCAACATCAGTATTGATTTAAAAAAATCTTAAGAATCGATTTGAGTACAATCCCATTTTGATTCAAAAAATCAATTTGAGTACAATCCCATTTTGATTCAAAAAATCAATTTGAGTACAATCCCATTTTGATTCAAAAAATCAATTTGAGTACAATCCCATTTTGATTCAAAAAATCAATTTGAGTACAATCCCATTTTGATTCAAAAAATCAATTTGAGTACAATCCCATTTTGATTCAAAAAATCAATTTGAGTACAATCCCATTTTGATTAAAACATCAATTTGAGTACAATCCCATTTTGATTCAAAAAATCAATTTGAGTACAATCCCATTTTGATTCAAAAAATCAATTTGAGTACAATCTCATTTTGATTCAAAAAATCAATTTGAGTACAATCTCATTTTGATTCAAAAAATCAATTTGAGTACAATCTCATTTTGATTCAAAAAATCAATTTGAGTACAACCTCATTTTGATTCAAAAAATCAATTTGAGTACAACCTCATTTTGATTCAAAAAATCAATTTGAGTACAACCTCATTTTGATTCAAAAAATCAATTTGAGTACAATCCCATTTTGATTCAAAAAATCAATTTGAGTACAATCCCATTTTGATTCAAAAAATCAATTTGAGTACAATCTCATTTTGATTCAAAAAATCAATTTGAGTACAATCTCATTTTGATTAAAACATCAATTTGAGTACAATCTCATTTTGATTCAAAAAATCAATTTGAGTACAATCTCATTTTGATTCAAAAAATCAATTTGAGTACAATCCCATTTTGATTCAAAAAATCAATTTGAGTACAATCCCATTTTGATTCAAAAAATCAATTTGAGTACAATCCCATTTTGATTCAAAAAATCAATTTGAGTACAATCCCATTTTGATTCAAAAAATCAATTTGAGTACAATCCCATTTTGATTCAAAAAATCAATTTGAGTACAATCTCATTTTGATTCAAAAAATCAATTTGAGTACAATCTCATTTTGATTAAAACTTCAATTTGAGTACAATCTCATTTTGATTCAAAAAATCAATTTGAGTACAATCTCATTTTGATTCAAAAAATCAATTTGAGTACAATCTCATTTTGATTCAAAAAATCAATTTGAGTACAATCTCATTTTGATTCAAAAAATCAATTTGAGTAAAATCTCATTTTGATTAAAACATCAATTTGATTAAAATTTCAAATCTAATTTTATTCAAAAAAACAATTGATTAAAGTCTTATTTTTATTGATTAATGTTTCATGCCTCTGTCTTGATAAATTGATTAATAATAATCTGCGGTAACGTAAATAAGTTTAAATCTTAAGTAATTACTAATTAACAACTACATGTATGTTAGTTTGCTCTGAATTGCCATCACCGAAGAGCATACTTTCGGAAAATACATGGCATTAGGGCCAAATCTAGGAAGACAACCATTACCTACACTTCGTTTAAAACAATAGTTCCTCTCTAAATATTTCGATGCGCAACTAAAAAAAAATTATATTAAAAGTCACGCGGTGTAGGACGGTATCGAGGTTACTCGGTAGCGTTATCGAAAGTAGAATCTAAGCTACGTCTACGACTATAGCTTAAGCTTATTCCCCCTTTGACAATATCATCAAGTAACTAAAGCTATTTTCTTTCAATCATAACGGGGTCGGGGGACAAAGGTCACTAGTCACGGGTTTATTTTCAAAGCAAGATAAAACCGGCTTTCCACCACTGTCAAGTTTAAATGGGAATTTATATAGGATTAACTTTAGCTATCTGAGAGCAATATTCAAGCAAGTCGAGATCCGTTACTTTTAAAATAAATCCGAAATAAGAATCTCAAGTGTTTTACATTAGAACGAATCAAATTTGAAGTCAATTGAAAATTTTATAGGAAAAATTGTAATTTTAGGAAAATATAGGAAATAAAATAGGCGAATTATAGGAAATTATAGGGAAAAAATAATTCTATTATTGCATATCGGTATACTTTGACTCGAATCACCTAGAAAATTCATAATTTTTGGTACACTGCTTTCTTGCGTTATTGGATTTACAAAACCCGTACATTTCCAGATTTGGTTCGAAAGTGGTGTTTTCGTTAGATGTTCAGTTTTCGTTCGAATATTTCTGATCTAAAATCCCTGACTTTTCCAGGTTATCCCTAACCAATTTTTGCCAATATTCCTGATTTTTTGGTTAAACTTTTGGACATTTTTTTAATTATTTAAGTAAAAAATTCTTTGTTGATGTGTGGTTTGGTTGACTAACTAAGATCCCTGACTTTCAACGAAATTATTTAAATCCTTGACATTTTCCCTCCATTTTACAGATCCCTGACTTATCCAGGTTTTCCAGAATATCCCGGTTCTGTATGAACCCTGATGTTCTATGACACGCACAATAAAAAGTTCTTTCATTTTCAAAAGACCGTGAAATTATAGGAATATATAGGAAAATAGGTGATAATGAAGAAATTTATAAGAGTCTGGTCACCCTGCCTTCTTCGAAGTTATTTCGTGTACGTTCATTATAGGAAAAATTCAAACAGAACCATAGTCCATGACGTCACAAACTAGGCGCAATAAAATTATCGATCAGAATTAGGGATGCACCGATATATCGGCCGATATATCGCCTAATTTTTCAAATATCGGTATCGGCCAATATCGGCTTAAGCGAGGCCGATATTAGCCGATACTTCTGGTATTAGAAAAATATTTTCAGGAAAAACTTAAAAAAAAGGCGATACTCAACTAACTAATTAATGGAAAACATGTATTGCCACAACCTTACATTTCCTTTGAAAAAGGTCAGTTGATCGCTGTTGTAGGAAATAATTTGTTTGTTAATAGCGGCCGATATTATCGGCCACGATTAGCCGATATATCGGTGAATCCCTAATCAGAATAAAAGCCGCAGCGGGGCGCTGAACGTAAATTTAATGTTAAAAATAAAAAAATTAACTACGGTATTTCATAGAGAGTTACATTTTCGGAAAGCCCATGATAAAATGAACGAGATAAATATAAACGTAGTTAAGTTTCTATTCCAAAAATCTATTTGCAACGTACTCTTTAAGAAGCAAACGTCATAAATGTGATCTCGTGCAACTTATAGCCCCCCCCCACTAGAATGCCCCCCTTTCCAGAGCGCAATAAAACGTGAAAAAACTACAAAAATAATCATTCCAATCATATCTCACGAAATAAGACGGTCCAATCAATTTCAAGTTAATCTGACGGCCACCGTATCAAAATGCCATTCCTATGCCAATTTATGTTGATAGTACGCTGGAAGCCGGGAATGACGAACTTTATCTCGAGTTCGGGGTTCTTTGTGTTCCGAATGAGAAATAGTCTGTTACGAATATGGATGGTTTTAACCCGACAGCGAGTACATAAGGCGGGAGAGAGGGTACGGTTTACTTGTAAATCGAGTTTGGAAGTGTCGGGTGAGATAGGGATGGCGAGAAACTAGGAAGTTGGAGGAATAATGCTTTGTTATTTAAATTTCAATTTCTTCCTGCTTTCCAACCATTAACTTTATTTATATACGGTTTTCTACGCGGTGGAAATAACAACACAGTCAAGTCCCTCGTTAGTGAACTTGCGGTTCTTGGAAAATGTTTTAAATTAAGTTAATTTGTTGTTGTTATTTGACGTGATTATGGATTTTGAACACCCATTATTTTGACGGGAAAACTGGTTGTATGACAAACTTGTGACCTTAATAACCCTCGTTTACAAAATGAAGCTCTGAAATTATTGCCATCTGGATGAAAAATTTTAGGAATTTTAATAAATAGAGAATTGTAAATAGATAAATCTCTTTTTAGAGTTGGTTTGAAATTTTGAATTGATATACAAAGATAAACTTCAAACAGTCAAGTTCAAAATTCTGGAAATTGCGACCTTAATTCCAAAATATGGTATCTCAAAAAAATATATTTAAGTAAACAACTATTCTAGTTTAAAATACAGTATTACCAATAATTAAAAATAAATGAAGACCACTTTAATTACGTTATAAAAAGCTCAAAAATCCATAAATAAAGTCAAAAGAAACTAGTTTTTTTAATTTAATTATTGATTTTAAAGCTTTTTATTACGTAATAAAAGTGGTCTTCAATAATTTTTAATTATTTTCCTTTTAATACTATTACCATAAGTAACATAATAGACTTAAGTATGCCACTTCCTATGTTAAGTTCTTTAATGATAGTCTGTTTCGCCAATGAATATATAAATCATTATGTGGCTATGGACTGGCAAAGCTACTGACTATTGAATTTACGATTATAGGGTGTATTCTCGTGACGTCATCATCACTGTAGTGGAAGCCTAGTGTCATTCCCATTTTCCCCCATAACTATCTACCTTAAAGCAATGGCCGCCATCTTCTCTATATTAATTAGTTATTTTCAAATTTTAGAGTTGTACGCGTTTTCGCACATATTTATAGCCATCAAACTATTTCGGCAGTAAATTCGCCAGCAAAGAGAAATAACTTTAAGGGGCGAGTTTCCGGTTAAGCGACTTCCGATTACGCAACCACTCGGCGACAGACTGGCATTAACCGAAATCGTTTGGTGTCATTCTTATGTTATTATGTTACTTTCACAATTACTAATAATGTATTTATTTCAACAGGGTTGCCACATTTTCAGATTCAAATTCCCTGACTTTCTTAAGACCAAAATTAAACAGTTTTTATTTAAAGTTAATAAATTTTATCAACTTATATTTCAACTTAAAAAACCTTTCAAGGATCTAAATAATAGTAACAGAATTTACCACAGATCTAGAGTATAATTACCTTAAAAATGTGTCAAGATAAAATTGAATTCCCTGACTCTTCCCTGCAAATTCTTAAAATTCCCCGACTTTTTAAACCAATTTTTAAACCAATTTTTAAATTCCCCGACTTTTTAAATCCATTTTTAAATTCCCCGACTTTGTAAATCCATTTTTAAATTCCCTGACCTTTCCCTGGTAACCAATTAGAGTTACCTGGTTTTGAAACTAAAGCTAACGAAATATTGATATCCAAATTTTTGTAACTTCGTAAGGTTACAATGATCGTGCCAAGCAACTGATCACCATTCAAGCGAAAAATAGACTTAATTCCATGACCAAAAAAATACTCGCAATAAACTTGGCTGCAGATTGACATTGAAATACCGAAAATTCAAATGTAGTGCCCCCCCGCTGCGGTCGAGCTGTTGGGTTCCACTTCCGTCATAATCACCACTGACACCACGTGCGATGTCTTCCGTATATTACCTTGGCACACCATTTAATTAAATCGGCTACCACAACGAAGGTCTTATTGGGTTAGTGAACAAGAACGGGGAAATATATTATCGGGACATTTCTTATATTGTTTCGGCTGCCTTATTTAAGAAAGTGTATTGAAATATTACCTTTCATTGTTCGAATCGCAGAGTTTATTATTAAAATTAAAAGGAAAATTTTGAAATATTTAAAAAATTTAATTAAGTGGAAGTTTTCGTTATTTCAAGTTAAATGTCGAAGAAAATTGAAAGCATTTTAAAATAAGTTTCGGTATATAGAAAGATTAATTTTGAGTATTATTCTAATTTAATTAAGTGGGAGTTTTTGTTATTCGAAGTTAAATGTCGAAGAAAATTGAAAGCATTTTAAAATTAAGTTTCGGTATTTAGAAAGATTAATTTGGAGTATTTTTCTAATTTAATTAAGTGGAAGTTTATTAAATTCGAAGTTAAATTTAGAAGGAAATTGCAAATATTTAAAAATTAAGGTTATGTATACAAAATTTTGAAATATTTTTATTTTGGGAATTTTCGCAATTTGAAAGTATATTTGAAGTTAAATTTAATGGAAATATTTTCAATTTTTTAAAATATTTATTAAGTGAGGTTCGCTAAATTAATATATAATATCAGAAGCATATCTCTTAAGGGATAAATATTCCTCTACCTATATTGTGAATGTCATTCGCTTGAAACACGAAACAGGGTTTTCACCACCTTAAGAGATTTTCCCTGACTTTTTAGGGCCAAAATATTTTACATTTCACTTTAACACAAGTTAATAAATTTGAATGGACGTGTATTTCAATAAAAAGACTATCGCAATGTCGACAAAATTAGCCAAACTTGCAAGGAAATAAATGATAATCATAGAATTTGTCATAGATCTACATGTAGATTAAAATTACCTTCAAAAAGTGTCAAGATAAAATTGAATTCCCTGACGTTTAACAAATTAATAAAATTTCATGACCTTTACCTGACTTTTAAGCCCCTTTATTTAAATTCCCCGACTTTTGGCAACCCTGTTTCAGGTCCACTTTTTAATTGCCCGACTTTTTACTGACGTATGGCAACCCTGTTTTAGGTCCACTTTTAAATTCCCCGACTTTTCCCTGACGTATGGCAACCATGTTTTAGACACATTTTTGATTCCGACGTATGGCAACCCTGTTTAAGCCCATTTCTATATTCCCCGAGTACCTTTATTATTCGAAAAACGTTAGGGAAGAAAAAATAGTTACTTATTGATGTTCTGATACTATTTCATCGAAATCCCTACGCGGTAAGACAAATTTCTTAAAAACTTAATCTAAAAGCAGCTTTATCACTTATTGTTTCCGGAAAATATTAAAACTAAGCACTGTCTTTGATAAAAATAAGTATCAAAACGAAATACTAATTTAGTAACAAACAGATCGGGGTAAAAAAAAAGCGGCATATACCGGATGGACTTCCGAGATAAAAACTAACTATGATTTCCGACATTATCGCTATCTCTCTCAACCATCGTGTCAATAGGGCGCTGTCAATTCTCCACGCTTTGAGAGCGAAGTCGCTCTTTTATGGTATAAAATTAATCCGCCAGAGGGAGCGATTACGATTTGACCTTGCCAAGCGCTCCCAGGTACGAAAAACATTACAATACGTGAAATGTAGACTGGTAATACAGGCCCCCGGTATAAGGCGCTTCATTATAACTCAGAAACCGGTAAAACGGGGGTTCCGATTATAGCCGGCAGGGGGAGCAGCCAACGGAGTTCTTCCTGTTTCCTCCGATGAGAGATTTTCTACCGCGAAATTATAAAAATACCACGCCCCCTAGCTACTCAATTTAGAAGTTTTAAACTTCAACGAACGAATTTGAATACGTCGACAACTTAATTATATTTAATTACATATTCTTCGTTAATAAAGAATAAAGGGGTTAAGGTTGAGTTGGAAAACGTGTAGGGTGGAGCAGTCTGCGCGCAACAATGCTACGTTTAAATAAGACCTTTTTCAGTATGCATTTCATCTCCTTATTGAGGAAAAGTGAAATCTACAAGTTAACGCCACACGTTTGAGCTGCGTATTTAATCTCCCTATTGAAAAGCCGTCAAAATAAGGGCTACACGTTCGCCCCACACGGTTTTCAGTGTGTATTTAATACCCCTATTAAAAACCGTCAAAACTAAGCCTACACGTTCAACTCACACTTTTATCAGTGTGCATTTAATCTCCCTATTGAAAAACCATCAAAATAAGGGCTAAACGTTCACCTCACACGGTTTTCAGTGCGCATTTAATCTCCCCATTGAAAAACCGTCAAAATTAAAGCTACACGTTCACCTCACACGGTTTTCAGTGCGCATTTAATCTCCCCATTGAAAAACCGTCAAAATTAAAGCTACACGTTCGGCCCACACGTTTTTCAGTGTGCATTTAATCTCCCCATTGAAAAACCGTCAAAATTAAAGCTACACGTTCACCTCACACGGTTTTCAGTGCGCATTTAATCTCCCCATTGAAAAACCGTCAAAATTAAGGCTACACGTTCGGCCCACACTTTTATCAGTGCGCATTTAATCTCCCCATTGAAAAACCGTCAAAATTAAGGCTACACGTTCGGCCCACACTTTTATCAGTGCGCATTTAATCTCCCCATTGAAAAACCGTCAAAATTAAGGCTACACGTTCGGCCCACACTTTTATCAGTGCGCATTTAATCTCCCCATTGAAAAACCGTCAAAATTAAGGCTACACGTTCGGCCCACACTTTTATCAGTGCGCATTTAATCTCCCCATTGAAAAACCGTCAAAATTAAGGCTACACGTTCGGCCCACACTTTTATCAGTGCGCATTTAATCTCCCCATTGAAAAACCGTCAAAATTAAGGCTACACGTTCGGCCCACACTTTTATCAGTGCGCATTTAATCTCCCCATTGAAAAACCGTCAAAATTAAGGCTACACGTTCGGCCCACACTTTTATCAGTGCGCATTTAATCTCCCCATTGAAAAACCGTCAAAATTAAGGCTACACGTTCGGCCCACACTTTTATCAGTGCGCATTTAATCTCCCCATTGAAAAACCGTCAAAATTAAGGCTACACGTTCGGCCCACACTTTTATCAGTGCGCATTTAATCTCCCCATTGAAAAACCGTCAAAATTAAGGCTACACGTTCGGCCCACACTTTTATCAGTGCGCATTTAATCTCCCCATTGAAAAACCGTCAAAATTAAGGCTACACGTTCGGCCCACACTTTTATCAGTGCGCATTTAATCTCCCCATTGAAAAACCGTCAAAATTAAGGCTACACGTTCGGCCCACACTTTTATCAGTGCGCATTTAATCTCCCCATTGAAAAACCGTCAAAATTAAGGCTACACGTTCGGCCCACACTTTTATCAGTGCGCATTTAATCTCCCCATTGAAAAACCGTCAAAATTAAGGCTACACGTTCGGCCCACACTTTTATCAGTGCGCATTTAATCTCCCCATTGAAAAACCGTCAAAATTAAGGCTACACGTTCGGCCCACACGTTTGTCAGTGTGCATTTAATCTCCCCATTGAAAAACCGTCAAAATTAAGGTTACACGTTCACCTCACACGGTTTTCAGTGCGCATTTAATCTCCCCATTGAAAAACCGTCAAAATTAAGGCTACACGTTCGGCCCACACGTTTGTCAGTGTGCATTTAATCTCCCCATTTAAAAACCGTCAAAATTAAGGTTACACGTTCACCTCACACGGTTTTCAGTGCGCATTTAATCTCCCCATTGAAAAACCGTCAAAATTAGAGCTACACGTTCGGCCCACACGGTTTTCAGTGCGCATTTAATCTCCCCATTGAAAAACCGTCAAAATTAAGGCTACACGTTCGGCCCACACTTTTATCAGTGTGCATTTAATCTCCCAATTGAAAAACCGTCAAAATTAAGACTAAACGTTCGGCCCACACGTTTGTCAGTGTGCATTTAATCTCCCCATCGAAAAACCGTCAAAATTAAGGTTACACGTTCACCTTACACGGTTTTCAGTGCGCATTTAATCTCCCTATTGAAAAACCGTCAAAATTAAGGCTACACGTTCGGCCCACACGTTTGTCAGTGTGAATTTAATCTCCCCATTGAAAAACCGTCAAAATTAAGGTTACACGTTCGGCCCACACTTTTATCAGTGTGCATTTAATCTCCCAATTGAAAAACCGTCAAAATTAAGACTAAACGTTCGGCCCACACGTTTGTCAGTGTGCATTTAATCTCCCCATTGAAAAACCGTCAAAATTAAGGTTACACGTTCACCTCACACGGTTTTCAGTGTGCATTTAATCTCCCCATTGAAAAACCGTCAAAATTAAGTCTACACGTTCACCTGACACGGTTTTCAGTGCGCATTTAATCTCCCCATTGAAAAACCGTCAAAATTAGAGCTACACGTTCGGCCCACACGGTTTTCATTGCGCATTTAATCTCCCCATTGAAAAACCGTCAAAATTAAGGCTACACGTTCGGCCCTCACGGTTTTCAGTGCGCATTTATTCTCCCCATTGAAAAACCGTCAAAATTAAGGCTACACGTTCGGCCCACACTTTTATCAGTGTGCATTTAATCTCCCAATTGAAAAACCGTCAAAATTAAGACTAAACGTTCGCGCCACACGGTTTTCAGTGTTAATTTAATATCCCTATTGAAAAACCGTCAAAATTAAGACTAAACGTTCGCGCCACACGGTTTTCAGTGTTAATTTAATATCCCTATTGAAAAATCGTCAAAATTAAGGCTACAATTTCACCTCACACGTTTTTCAGTGTGTATTTAATCTCGCTATTGGGAAAACCGTTAAAATTAAAACTAGTCTATAGTTTCACTTCCTAAATGAAAACTATATTCGAACATCCGTTTCGGAAAAGCGTTATAGCAATTCATTCATGTTTTTATTCCGATGTTTTTCTTTCGGAGTATTATCGCGTAGGCCGTAGACGTCACGTGACTTAAAAATATAATCAACTACCGCCCACTGGCGTTTCGGCACCGTACTAAAGAACTGTGGAAAGTTCGCGTTACTAAACTTAACAGTCTGATTTTCGTTGGGAGGGTGGGTGGGGCGCACGCATTTTCCCCTCTTTGGTATTTAAAACAGAGCTGCCTACGCTATTTTCACATGGATCCTGAAACGGTCTATTACCAGCCTATTAAAGAGGTACCCCCTTATTAAACTGTCTTGGGCATTTACAGAGGTAATTGCTAATAGGAAAATTACGCTTAATTGAAGACCAGGGATTTTTTTGTTTTTCTTTTATTCATAAGGGTCACAGTTTAGCCACACACCACGTTTCAATATTGTCGAGGGGCTACTCACTTAGTAAACAAGGTAATGAAAATGCACCAGTTTTCCGCCGACCATCGCCCAGTATTCCGCCGACCATCGCCCAGTATTCCGCCGACCATCGCCCAGTATTCCGCCGACCATCGCCCAGTATTCCGCCGACCATCGCCCAGTATTCCGCCGACCATCGCCCAGTATTCCGCCGACCATCGCCCAGTATTCCGCCGACCATCGCCCAGTATTCCGCCGACCATCGCCCAGTATTCCGCCGACCATCGCCCAGTATTCCGCCGACCATCGCCCAGTATTCCGCCGACCATCGCCCAGTATTCCGCCGACCATCGCCCAGTATTCCGCCGACCATCGCCCAGTATTCCGCCGACCATCGCCCAGTATTCCGCCGACCATCGCCCAGTAATCCGCCGACCATCGCCCAGTATTCCGCCGACCATCGCCCAGTAATCCGCCGACCATCGCCCAGTAATCCGCCGACCATCGCCCAGTAATCCGCCGACCATCGCCCAGTAATCCGCCGACCATCGCCCAGTAATCCGCCGACCATCGCCCAGTAATCCGCCGACCATCGCCCAGTAATCCGCCGACCATCGCCCAGTAATCCGCCGACCATCGCCCAGTAATCCGCCGACAATCGCCCAGTAATCCGCCGACAATCGCCCAGTAATCCGCCGACAATCGCCCAGTAATCCGCCGACAATCGCCCAGTAATCCGCCGACAATCGCCCAGTAATCCGCCGACAATCGCCCAGTTTTCCGCCGACAATCGCCCAGTATTCCGCCGACAATCGCCCAGTATTCCGCCGACAATCGCCCAGTATTCCGCCGACAATCGCCCAGTATTCCGCCGACAATCGCCCAGTATTCCGCCGACAATCGCCCAGTATTCCGCCGACAATCGCCCAGTATTCCGCCGACAATCGCCCAGTATTGTATCTATACACAGGCACGTTCTCGGCTTCAATAAATGTGTTCTTGGTCGCTTATGAAACTTGAAAAAAAGCTAGATTTTCCAAAAAGAAAATGAAATTTCTAAAGCACATTCGTAAATTAATTGGAAAAAAGTGGTAAAAATCAATTTTGCAATTAACGAAAAGCGCGTAAACTGAAAATTTTCTCTCGAACTGAACGGATTATCAATCAAAAAAGTCGTTAAAATTTAAATAGAGCTTTTTGAAACTGATTTCAAACACCATATGGTCAGCGCCAAAATTCTGGCGCCCCTCTGCTCCTAACCTTAGCCCCCCCGCCCGTCGTACACCCTCCACATTAATAATCTCTAACCTAATAACCGAAAAAATTACTGGCTTACAAAAGACACGACGGGGGGAGACGAACATCCCAAATTGAGCAAATGATAGATGAATTAAAATAAGTCGATGTTTCTCACACACTGATTTGAAAATCAAATGATTTTTTTACCGCTTTTCTTTCTCTTACAGGCGACCTTAATGGGCCCACGATTGGCATTTTTAGCCCGAGTGTAAAGATAAAATATTCGACCTTGAGATTCCCCAAGATAGGTGGCGCCTCGGGTGAGGAGAAGATTTCGAAAAAGAAATGATATCTACAACCGAGAGAAAGGTAGACTCTTGATTGCGTGAGGTGTGGAAAATATCACGCTGTTCGATTTAGAACCTTATTTGGAATGTAGGCATTGACTTTAGTGTCCAGTTCAAAGTGAAATAAAGCTCTTTACTGTATCTAGTGGAATAAATTTTAAATCCGTTGATCCACCAGTTTACATGAGGGGCTAACCACTTATTTAAAATATGTACACCGATTACAGGCGGATTAAAATGACTTGTGAGTACAGGTTTTGGTAATGCTAAATATGTAATCAACTACGTAAACAATTTAGTTCAGTCAAAGCTACAGTCTTGTACACCGATTACAGTAAGTTATTAGCTCCTCGTGTGTACAGCAGTTTCAGTAAGCAAACCACTGAAAGCCGATTACAGTAAGTTATTAGCTCCTCGTGTTTACAGCAGTTTCAGTAAGCAAACCACTGAAAGCAGACACTGTTTTAAAATGTGTCTGCTAGACAATCTAGTCGTTTTGAGTGTTTCGCGTGGGGTCAAACCTTACTTAAAATCCCTTAGAAAATTTGGGTTTCTGGCTTTGACCGCTACGAGGCGCTATATGTAGTGAAAAGGCTAATAGGCCGTCTAACCATTAATGTATGCAAAGTTATATTAAATTAATGCAATCGATATAGGAAGTCGATATCCTACATAGTTGGTCGAGATATGTCATTAAAGTGGCATTGAAATAACGAGCGAATATTTCAGTATAATAGACCCACTTTGTGATCATAAATTGATATGGCTCACGTTTATGACTATTATGGACGGTAGATTTACACGAAATATTAATAATTAATAAATTAATATTTTTGTAAACATTTGTAACTACGTTCTCTAATTTTAGAAGGTTTAAATTCGCAAAAGTAACAACTCGTTGAACGTGTTTCTAATAAATAATTAGGTGTAGAATTAAATAAAATAGATCACGAATATTGTTTTGTAAATATTAGTAATGATAAAAGTGCTCTAATTTTAAAATAAAATGCTCAAACACTACAAATCATTGGAAGTGCTTCTAACAAAAAATTAGGCGTAGAATTAAATAAAATATATCACGAATATTTTTTTGTAAATATTAGTAATTATGCAAGTGCTCCAATTTCAAAATGATTGAATTCCCAAAGACTACAAATCATTCTAACACAAAATTGCAAATAGAGTTTATAGAAGTATTAATGCAATCTATTGAAGAGTCTGATCTCATCCAAAGGACAAGAAATATAATATAAATTCATGATCCTCTCTTCGAAAATTAATATTAATCAGTCAAAATTCCACCATTCATTATTATCTTTCCAAATAGTCTGGTCACCCCTCCGAAATTTCGCCAACACGACTCGCGGCATACAGAAAGGGAAATTAATAGTTAATCACCGCGTGTACACCTGAGGGCGGGGGGATTAGTACCCGACGCGCCAGGTACCGACAAGTGCACAGAAGAGGGTCAAAACCAAGGTCGTAGCCCCCCCTTCCTCAAAAAGAAAGGGAATTATCCGACGACAATAAATGATTAACACTGAGAAATATCTAACACTGTAATTAGCGGATTGCGAGATTTAGGCACCGTATGGTACCACAGGGAATTGCGTTTTGGGTATGTTGTTATAAACATCTTATTTGAATCAGATTTGTATTGATTTTTTAAAGGATTTCATGCCCGTTTTACTTGACAAATTAACTATTAATTTATCATCTAAATTAATCATCTAAATTTAAATTTTAATTAATCATCTAAATTAATCATAAATTTAAATTTTAATTAATCATCTAAATTAATCATAAATTTAAATTTTAATTAATCATCTAAATTAATCGTAAAAATTAAAATTTTAATTAATCATCTAAATTAATCATAAATTTATTTAATTATAATTTAATCATCTAAATTAATCATAAATTTAATTATTAATTAATCATCTAAATTAATCATAAATTTAATTATTAATTAATCATCTAAATTAATCATAAATTTAATTATTAATTAATCATCTAAATTAATCATAAATTTAATTATTAATTAATCATCTAAATTAATCATAAATTTAATTATTAATTAATCATCTAAATTAATCATAAATTTAATTATTAATTAATCATCTAAATTAATCATAAATTTAATTATTAATTAATCATCTAAATTAAAAATTAATCATCTAAATTATTAATTAATTAAATTTATGATTAATTTAGATGATTAATTAATAATTAAATTTATGACTAATTTAGATGATTAATTAATAATTAAATTTACGATTAATTTAGATGATTAATTAATAATTAAATTTATGATTAATTTAGATGATTAATTAATAATTAAATTTATGATTAATCTAAATTAGTCATAAATTTAATTAATATAAATTAGTCAACTAATCATAAATTTAATTATTAATTAATTATGTAAATTAATCATAAATTTAATTATTAGTTAATAATGCAAATTAAACATACATTTAATTAATTACTAATGTAAATTAATTATAAATTTAATTAATTACTAATGTAAATTAATCATAAATTTAATTAATTACTAATGTAAATTAATCATAAATTTAATTAATTACTAATGTAAATTAATCATAAATTTAATTAATTACTAATGTAAATTAATCATAAATTTAATTAATAATGCAAATTAATCATAAATTTAATTAATTTTTATTTCCTCTGAATAGATCTTTGTATAAAGTAACGTGGCTCTTAACGTCACAGTCTTACTTTTACAAGCCTACAAGCGCGGGCTACAGTCGTCAGTGGAATATAGCTTTTTTTAGCGCGCGTGCAAATCGCTCGTGCGAAGAATACACTAATAAAGATGGGTCTTGTGACGTATGAGCAACATTTTAACAATTTGGGCAAGACCACTTTTTATTTTATAAAACCAAATATTGTACATTTTGATAAATACATCGAAGTATAACTGGTGATTTTAACTATCTTGGTTTCTAATAAATAGTATTTTCCACCTGTGAATTAAGGTTCGTTATGTCATCAATGTTGTCTGCCATATTGTCGGTACCTTCAAAGAGACACCTCAATATATGCAGACAAGTAAGCAAAAGCAGTCCTAACCTTCAACTTAATTTTTTTTTAAATCATCGGAAATTATGTGTTACAAAATGTCGAAAAATGGTGTAATTCCCAAAAATACGTACTTCTGAACTCTTTACTTTTAAATTTCTCATTATGCATAGCAACCTAAATAATTTGTTTAGAAAATTAATTTTCGTTATGAGTTAAAAATGATCAAGAATTTAAATTCAAAATTGTTTAATTCCAAAAAATACGGTTTTATAAACTCTTCACTTGTAAATTACTCATTACACAATAACAACTTAAACCATTTGTTTATAAAATTAATTTTCGTTATAGGTTTAAAAATGACCAAAAAATTTAAAATTATCATTCCAAAACATATACGTCGCTATTAATAATTTATCACATTACAATGGAATGTTACGAATACCGGGTTCATACAACATTTGGAAAATTAATTTCCCTGATATTTCCAGGTTTTCTCCTGGAAATTTCCCTGATATTTCCAGGTGCTAAAACACCGTATGTTTTCGTTTAATCGAAAAAATATATATATATCATTATTAAGGCGCTTCCAGACTCAAACGAATTTCCCTGATATATCCAGGTTTTGGTTAAATATTTAAAATTTCCCTGATATTTCCCGGATTTTTTTAAAAGAATCTGTTTCACTGATATCTCCAGGTTTTCCAGGTTTGTATGAACCCTGGAATAGTTCTTTTAATGAAGTACCGTGGCCTTCTTGTTTTAATGTGGCTCTGACGTCACAGTCTCTTACTTTGACAAGGCTACGAGCGCGCGCTACAGTCACGAGGAGGAATATAGCTTTTTCTAGCGCGCGTGCGAAAATAATATACTAATAAAGCTGTATCTTGTGACGTAAGAGCAACATTTTAACAAGTTGGGCAAGACCACTTTTAATATAAAATCAACCATTACGTTATTTTTAATGACGAATAAAAATCATATTCCGAGAATATTAGCAAACGTATATTTGGGCACTTTCCCAACATCGTGAAACCGGTTTCGCAGGGGAAATATTTCTTATACGTTCTAGCCGAGAATCAATCAACAAATCACACGCGATCTTGACACGAAAACCAACGCTGGTTTTAACATTATAGAAAATGAGTTTTATTTGGGGAAATTTCTATATATATATTTATATATTGGACAACATTTCCTCTGGGCTACGACCCTCCTCGCAAGTCTTTTCAAATCGAATACGCCCAAAATATATTATTATTATTATAAAGTACAGAGGCGTTGGGAGTTTTTAGATGAGTTTCGAAACATTTCTGTTAAGGTAAAAGTTTCGAGTTTAATAGTTTAATCGTGATTTTCACGCCGATACGAAAAATCGACCCAATTTATATCGGTTCAAATATAAATAATTGTTTTTCTCACCCTGAACGAAACGTGTACGAAATTAATAAACATGTAATTGAGTGAATTGAGCTATTTTGAATGACCCAAGGGATTTCCTTCTGTAGCTATTTTCTAAGCCAAAATAATAAAGCGTTAACAATAACAATTAATTAACGTCGATACTTTTTAACATTTTCATTTTAAAACCGCTAAGTTAAAAGGAACCACCTATGGACTGCATTGTAAAGGAAGATAAAATTAGCGAATAAGTAGATTAGTCCATTATGAAAAGGGATAATAAAGCTAAACCCTAAACAAATTTGGAGAAATTTAAAAACTTACTAATAGCTCGTACCGATAGGTCTTCGAGCAAACAAAAAGACGCGAAATTCGGACCAAATGATGAAAATAATCGACGGATTTGAATGGGCGGAAATTTATTTTTCAAAATTACCCGACTGATTTGTATGGGCGGAAATTTATTTTTCAAAATTACCCGACTGATTTGTATGGGCGGAAATTTATTTTTCAAAATTACCCGACTGATTAGAGTGGGCGGAAATTTATTTTACAAAATTATCGACGGATTTGTATGGGCGGAAATTTATTTTTCAAAATTACCCGACTGATTAGAGTGGGCGGAAATTTATTTTACAAAATTATCGACGGATTAGTGTGGGCGGAAATTTATTTTACAAAATTATCGACGGATTAGTGTGGGCGGAAATTTATTTTACAAAATTATCGACGGATTAGTGTGGGCGGAAATTTATTTTACAAAATTATCTATAATAATATCAATAATAACCCAATTTAAATCCCTAATTCTCAGATTAAGAATTATAATGTTTATACATATGGTAAATTTATCGTTTAACAAAAACCAATAGGCTTACACAAAAAGTTGGCAACGCTAATGAAAATGAAAACGCTGCACTACACAAAAACAACACGGACTCGCTATGCCCAAGTTCACAAAAAATAATACGGTTTACTAAAAAAACTTAAAAGTAGAAAACCTAGACCTAGAAAATCCTTTATATTCCAACCAAGGTAGGGGAGTTTTCTTATACAGTATATAATATATGGGGTTAGTAACGTAAAAGCGTTATCAAAAGAGGGACATAATGTAAAACGAATGTCGTAGATTTAACCTTAAAACTAACTTTCCCCAATAGTAGCTGGTAAGGTTTTCGAAAAGGGCATTTTTCAGAAAATGTTAAAAAAAGGCAAAATGTGGAGGTGGGCGGTCGAAACAGCGTTCGTGACCGTTTCAACAGAGATAAAAAAGGTCGTGGCAGGGTGGGCGTTGAATCAAATTCTTCGCTAGATGACGCCACTGTTATTAAATATCTATGGCGGCACCGACCTAGTAGAGTCGGCTCCCTTTTCGTCATTTTGGAGAGGATGTGGAAAATGTTCAGGTTAGAACAATCACGTATTGGATATTAAATCAAACGCCTTGTCGTCCACATTAGATATGAAGCTCACCTTGCTCAAAAATGGTCATTTGTTTGTGGAATTTCAGGACTTTTTGAAAATGCGTAGTTCTTAGACACAAAGGAATTAAAGGTGTGGGTGGTATGCCAAACCGGATCACAACTTTCACGCCTTTACAATAATGGGTATTTTTAACACATGGCAAATAGTTACGGAACTATTAATTTTCTTAGATTTTTGCCGAGTGCAACTATCGCGAAAAGTTCGGTACAAATTTTTTAAGAATGAAAATGTCTAATTACTATTAAAAATAATATTAAATTATTATTATTATTATTATTATTTTTTTTATTTTTTATTTTTTGTTCGCAATGATTTACAATAAAAGAAACTATTTACATTTATATACAACTATTTATTATTATTATTATTATTATTATTATTAAAAATAATATTAAATTATTATTATTATTATTATTATAAAAAATATTAAATTAGTATTATTACTATTATTATTATTAAAAATAATATTAAATTAGTATTATTATTATTATAAATAATATTTTAATTCCATTTATAGCCTTAAAGGTTTATTAGGTGAATTTTATTCTTAGAGGCGAAATAAATTAATTATTATATAGTATTAATAAATATAACTAGAAATATTAAAAAGTTACATTAAAATTTAATAATGTATTACGTAAATTATATTCTCAGAAAAGAGTGTGAAATTGAACTATTTAAAAGAAATAATTGTAAAACCTATACAATAATTTCACATAATCTTCTAAGAATAAAATTGAAGATCTTTTTGATATTTAAAATTAGTAGTTTTTAGTACTGTACAATAATTTCCCAAATTCTTTACTAAGAAAAGAATACATTTAAGAGATAAAGGCGTAGCGTGGAATTTATAAAACACAATCTTCCTATCCGTGGAAATGAAGGAAATTTTATACTTTATTGATATTTAATCTCCTCATCAAAAATATTTGGAATTCCTGCACGATTTTCCAAGATCGGGTATCTCGTTACTTTGCTCTTTACCCCGTTACAAACTACAAATGACATTAGATCGACATTACTCGTACAACTTTATTTACAAACGCGAAAAAAAATATGACTCACAGTCAGCGTTGACGGTAGAATATTGCCAGAAAATACTACTGAAATATGCCGTGGTTAATTTCTAACCAACAACCCCAAAATAGACGAAAAACCCAAATGAATTTACAAGATTTTCTACGGAGTACTAACAGATGCGGCTATTCAAAAAAAAATTTAAAAATAATTCGTTGAAAGACGGGGAACGTGCCAGTCAAGTGATAGTTTAATGGAAGGCAAGGAAGGAGGTACAGTTTACTGCGCGTGAGCTAGACTTCACCATCCAGTGGTAGACTAGAATTTGTCTACGTCAAAGATGCGCCATGTAACGCGCTCGGCCGAGCGTCTGCTTTTAATACGTACACGAGTCACCTGCTCGCCTTATCAATTAGGATTCGACAGGACCCCCTCTTTCCAACGTACCACCAAGTAACCGATAGAGACACTAAAGGTTACCTCGCACTGAGAGTGGGAGCCAGCGTAACTTTATCCAATACTAAACAAGTAACGGAGGAACTTTTAGGTGTCTAATGGAATGTCACCTGATACCGTTTATTAACGTTGGAAAGACCGCCATGAAGCTTTTTACTGTAATATTAGGTTACGTAAAAAGCTTCAATTACAGTTACCTGACACTTCACCCAAGGCTGGGCGTATTTAGGACTTAACTATAAGGTAACAACGCCAGAGGAAGCCATAAAAGTAAGAATTTCTTCACGCATTGCGGGAGACTTGGTCGACCAAAAAATACATCGCCCCTTTTAGTTCGGTCACGCAGAACGCTTTGCAGCGCGTACAAAGGTTGGGATATACAATTTACCCATTGAAAAATACCCGTAAATCAGGCATCATTGGTACTGACAAGCTAATTGGAATCGTAAACCAAGTCAACTTGACCACAATAACGTTAGAAATAATAGTAAGCCAGCAGCTTTGGTACCACTGTCAAATAAAAGTAAGTAAACCAAGTCCACTTGACCACAATTACGTTACAAATAATGGTGAGCCAGCAGCTTTGGCACCACTGCCAATTCAAAGTAAATAAAAGTATATTAAAGGGTAAACCGCGACTGGTATTCTGTTTGGGCGACGTTGACTGTACCCCATATCCGGTAGTAATCGGTATTATCGGGTAAACTTTGTTTTTCTTCCAACACCGGTTAGTTACGGAGGTTGTAAGCAATGTTAAAACAGCCTAAACACAAGAGCCAGGATTATTTACTCATAAGAACAACACAGCTGCGAACCAGACTGACGAGTTGGCACTCTTGAGAGACCAAATCCATCGGTTTAACACCAATTTCTGGGCTTTGCAAGATACAATTCAATGGGTGTAGCGCAATTGGCTCTAAATGGAGATGATTAAATTTTGGAAATGTTGATTCATATGGCAGAATAACCAGTGGACAAGGAATGAGCAGGTGCTACCTGCCTAGTCTGCGATATTTTCAACACGGGATTTTTAAAATTTAAGATTTCATAGCTGAATAATCGTGGTCGAATTTCCAGATGTTTAATTTCGTTATAATCAAAACGGAATTATAAAATTTTATATTTTTTGACGGAATCTTAGTCGAATTTAACACGTTTAATTTTGATATATTCAAAATGGAATTTTAATTTCCTATTTTATGGCTGAATCTTGGTTGAATTTCCAGATGTTTAATTTCGATGTATTCAAACACGGATTCTAATATTTAAATTTTAGATTTCGTGAACCATTTTTGCTCGAATTTCAGGATATCAAATTTCAATATTGTCAGAAAAGGGAATTTAAAATTTCAATTAAAAATTTTGTGGCGATTTTTACTCGTATTTGAACGATTAGAAATTTCAATATTTTTGTAACGTACTTTAGACGTATTCTTACGGGAAAAACATTACCTTCAGAGTAGGAAATCGTTTTGTCTATGGATTGTGGAGATTAAAGTTTTAATTATTATCACTCTGATAACGGGCAAGTCTAGCCTGGAATAAATCATCGCTTGATAAGAGAAATATTTGAGTGAATCATGGATACAACAGCAAGAATTTATTGTGTAACCGAGAATGCCGCACCTTGTTCATTGGTGGCGTTTTTACTTATCTCTCGCACCAATATATCGGCCTATTTTTCTAATATCGGTATCGACTGAAAAATATTTTCAGAAAAACATTTAAAAATAATAAAATTATCGATTAACTATTAATGATAATATTTTATTTGATTGACTGCGCCACGTACGAAAGACTTTAGAAGCTAGATTATTCCTTTTTTTAGACAGGTGGTTACGAGTGTAAACAAATAAACAACCACGAGCCAGACTTTAGAAGCTAGATCATTCCTTTTTTTAGACAGGTGGTTACGAGTGTAAACAAATAAACAACCACGATATTCGATTTAGAGGTCGGTAACGGTTAATTATTATCCATGTTTAAATTGATTTTTTTCGGGAAAAAATGTAAACAAAGAAATTTACCGGTTAATATTTCGGAAAATGATTAAAAAACATGTATTATTCGTAAAATTTGAGCTTTTTATCGAAAAAAACGTCGTTTTTCCAATTAATTTTACAAATTTATCAAAAAATTAATCGGATAATACAGAAATATAAATTACTTGATCAAAACGTTTTACGAATAATTTTGGGAGCTTTATCTATTGAATAAAAGTTAACCATCCCCGACCTCTAATTCGATTTGTGATAGAAAATATGTATCACGTAAAATGAAAAGAAACATATTCGGATATGCTCTTGCAAACTTGTTTTCATGAAAAATTAAAATAAAATGGTATGACAGTGAACGGTCTTTAACGATGATTTTATCATATACACTACTGTTATGATAGCCAACTTTGTTAATATTGGCAGATATATCGTCCACGAATAATTTATTTCTGAAATCGATGATTACTTGGCCCAATCGGGCGGGAAAACCGTCAATCTGGCAACTCTAGACTGCCATAGACCCCGATGCAGGTGCGCCGCCGAAGGTTTAAAATACAAGGCTACCAGATTTTCCTTTGATATCAGTATCTTTGCAGCTTTAACAAACATGTAGTTCTTTATCACGTCTGTTGGTATTTAGTGTGTACTCTTAACGTCTTAAGCTCCTAGACGTCCTACAATGAAAACTAAATTTCATATAAATACCGCCCGGGTTGGACATAAGGATAGTTTTTTTTGTAGTCAGCCTGACTAGCGACTCACGAGCCTCCTACCTTAATTTATTTTAATAGTCACTGACGAGTGGGGGTAGAGATCGGCGTTTGAATAAGAAATTATCCAATTATTAAATTTTATTCATAACCGACAATTATGCAAAAAATATCAGAAAAACAGATTATTTTTTAATGTTAATCGTTGTCTATTCGTATAAATTGTTCCTAAATAACCAGTTAACCAAAATTTTTATGATTAATCGAAATTGTTGCCGGTTAATTTATTTGTTCCACCGATCTCAAAGTGCGGGTAAAAATGGGGGTATAAAAACAAGGACAGCCAACATTTTCCATTAACCGTCAGAATTCAAATAGGAATTTATTATCTCTTAAGTTACATGGTTTTTTTTTTAAATAAAATGGGATTGATGAATGATGAATTTATGACACGCCACATTCGCCATTATTTATGAATATTTAGGTAAATTTATCACTAGTCAAATTGACTATTGAGTTCCCAGATTTCGACTAATTTATTTATTTTACAGGGTTGCCACAAAATTTTCAGATTCAAATTTCCTGACTATTCCCTGTTTTCCCTGACCATTTTAAGAGATTTTCCCTGACTTATTAAGGCCAAATTTTTTTTTATATTTTACTTTTATCAGAAGTTAATAAATTTTATGGACTTATATTTCAGTTAAAAGGTTAATGCCATGTTGAAAAAATTAGCCAAACAATCAAAGAAATAAATGATAATCATAGAATTTGTCATAGAGCTAGAGTTAAATTACCTTCAAAAAGTGCCAAGATAAAATTGAATTACCTGACTTTTCCCTGAATTTTTAGGCCCATTTTTAAATTCCCTGACTTTTCCCTGATTTCTGTTTTCCCTGACGTGTGGCAACCCTGTTTTAGTAGTGTGACTAGTGCCTTACGTCCAACCCTCGCCGCCGCCGTTAAATTTTGGTTCAACACCGCCGGTCAAAATTTCGCGGCGTTGGGGTCTATAGTGCCACATTCTCTGTCAACTCCAAATGTATTCTTGCAACAAGATTTATTTTCGCAACCCGTTGAGATGATACGGCACCCGGAGCGTACTTACCGAGTTCCAAGAACTATGAATAGTATGTTATCGGCAAACACGGGTAAAGCGACTAGTCGAACGATATTTAATGGGCCTCTTTGAAAGATAACAAAGCTCTCAATACATTCGCCGCTTTATCAGTCGGGCCTCCTTTGCCCCCCTTAATAATCCCCACCCGGCTAAATATAAACTCGTGGTCTTATTGATTAAAATATAATTTATTCTTACCCCCCCCCTTTCCTCGACAATCGTTGGAATCGCAATAACAATAGCGCCATTTCTATCGGTTTTGATACGATTTGATGACAAACCTATTTATTGTTAAATAAAGGTGTGTTGACTTCCTCAAAATGGTTATCTGTCTCCCCGTATTCTGATCAAACAAAATACTGAAAGGCTTCCAACTTAATAAGCGATCGTTATGACCATATTTGTTCAGGGATATTTTTGAATCCTGTTATTTATTATGGATTATTCAGATTCGAAATTAGTTTTATTACCAAGGTTAGAGTACAATTTAAAATTTTCTGAAGAAATATTGCGCTTTAAAACAGTGTTGGCCAATTTAAATCACGTAATATTTTAAAAAATCTTTGATTTAAATCATACAATGTATTTCAATGGTGGAATAAAAATTGGCAAAAATTAAAATATATAAATCTGACGAAACTAAAATATTAATTAGTAATTAAATTTAATTAAGATTATAATTATACAGGAAAAGAGTCATTAATTGTATAACAATCAATAAATTAAAAAAATCGATTGATTTGATTTTTATTAAAAAATGCAAGTGCCAACCCTGGTTTAAAACCTAGCAATTGCTACAAGTCGCCATGGTTACCCTAATAAGAAAGTTTCAACAAAATCTAACACACGAGGGTGGTCCTTTGACGTCATACTTCAGAGTGACCTCGGTGACCTATGACGTCAGTTTACGCTTCCCTTTGTTGTGACAAGTACCATTATAATAGTTAATTTTAAATCCGATAGATGGCGGTGAGGGTATTGAAACTCGCTTTTTGGAAAATATATTAAATGTCAAGAATATATTCAATGCGGTATTTTTCATAAAAATAGTTAAATTTCAACTTTTTTTTCACTTTGGAAATCCCAAAATCTCAAAAACCAAGATTTCACTTTGGAAATCCCAAAATCTCAAAAACCAAGATTTCACTTTGGAAATCCCAAAATCTCAAAAACCAAGATTTCACTTTGGAAATCCCAAAATCTCAAAAACCAAGATTTCACTTTGGAAATCCCAAAATCTCAAAAACCAAGATTTCACTTTGGAAATCCCAAAATCTCAAAAACCAAGATTTCACTTTGGAAATCCCAAAATCTCAAAAACCGAGATTTCCTTTTGAAAATCCCAAAATCTCAAAATAAACCAAAAACTAAAAATCATCATAAAAAATCGCTCTCTAAAATCCCAAAATCAGAACGGTACTTCCGAAATTACCTTTAGAATCAAATTTCCGAAAATTCTCAAAATGGGAAATTTTTCAGGAATCGGGACCAAGAAACCCCGAAAAAAAAGCTACTTACACCCCTCCCAAAAAAACACCGATATAGCCCCCACCCTTCTCCCACACGCGGTTATTCCAGAAGCGTCTTGACCAGAAAAAATATAATGCACGAAAAGAAATCCGCGCGGATAGCTTAGCTGCTCCACCCAAAGCGATCGCCGCCACCAAGAAAGTAACTAAAGAAAGGTAGTTCGAGCTAAAATACCGGTTGCAATACCCTCCTTTCAGAACGCATGGAGGGTTGGGGGGGTATAAAAGGGGTGTTTCCCATCGACCAAAAGCGTGGGGGGCCAAAATTACTCTCCCCTTTCGCACCCATTACGATCTATCAATCATACATCAGGATCGACGAGGGAGGGGAGCAAGCTATGTTATAAATAATGCCTATTGTACAGGCCGTATACGTTACCGATTAAGGTAGCAGACGTTAAGCAAATTACTGTACAGGGTTTTCGGATAGTATCCCGAAAGATGTTTTATTAGATAAAAATCACAAATTGTCCAGGGTGTACAAAACAATTCCCAAATTGGCCAGGGTGTACAAAAACAATTCCCAAATTGTCCAGGGTGTACAAAAACAATTCCCAAATTGGCCAGGGTGTACAAAAACAATTCCCAAATTGTCCAGGGTGTACAAAAACAATGCCCAAATTGTCCAGGGTGTACAAAAACAATTCCCAAATTGTCCAGGGTGTACAAAAACAATTCCCAAATTGTCCAGGGTGTACAAAAACAATTCCCAAATTGTCCAGGGTGTACAAAAACAATTCCCAAATTGTCCAGGGTGTACAAAAACAATTCCCAAATTGGCCAGGGTGTACAAAAACAATTCCCAAATTGGCCAGGGTGTACAAAAACAATTCCCAAATTGGCCAGGGTGTACAAAAACAATTCCCAAATTAGCCAGGGTGTACAAAAACAATTCCCAAATTGTCCAGGGTGTACAAAAACAATTCCCAAATTGTCCAGGGTGTACAAAAACAATTCCCAAATTGGCCAGGGTGTACAAAAACAATTCCCAAATTGGCCAGGGTGTACAAAAACAATTCCCAAATTGTCCAGGGTGTACAAAAACAATTCCCAAATTGTCCAGGGTGTACAAAAACAATTCCCAAATTGTCCAGGGTGTACAAAAACAATTCCCAAATTGTCCAGGGTGTACAAAAACAATTCCCAAATTGTCCAGGGTGTACAAAAACAATTCCCAAATTGTCCAGGGTGTACAAAAACAATTCCCAAATTGTCCAGGGTGTACAAAAACAATTCCCAAATTGTCCAGGGTGTACAAAAACAATTCCCAAATTGTCCAGGGTGTACAAAAACAATTCCCAAATTGTCCAGGGTGTACAAAAACAATTCCCAAATTGTCCAGGGTGTACAAAAACAATTCCCAAATTGTCCAGGGTGTACAAAAACAATTCCCAAATTAGCCAGGGTGTACAAAACAATTCCCAAATTGGCCAGGGTGTACCAATAAAATTCTGCTGGGTGGGTCGACATTTTTACCCTCATTTTAATATAGACTTAAATAAGACTAAGTTGAATATTTTCAAGAATTTCTACCCAAAAATAATATAAACCTAATAAATTTAAAATACCCCAGAAATATTCAATTAAGTGATCCATCGAATAACATAAAACTCACAACATTCTAGACAAATCAAGCAATTTAAATAGCTTAAAACCAAATGGATTTCAAAACCCTAATTTAAACCAAAACAATGAAAGCGTTCAGTTATCGTGGGGAGTACGGCAAGCTTGTAATATTTAATCGAAGTTGTGGAGTAAGGGTGGGGTGCTAGCTAAGAGTCTTGGTATAATCCAATCACCCTGTAACGGTACGAAAGGGTTCGCGGGAACAGGAGGTGGCGTTGGATTAAAAACTAGGAAGAGCCAAGGGGGACATTGCGGGCCATCGATCGAGGTCTCTTTGTGGAGGGGGAATCTTAAAAAGAGGCCATTGTCTTTCCGATGCTCGCGCTAAGGGGGGAGGGGGGGAATTGAAACGACTGCGCGGGGGGGGGGGGGAATAACCCAAGTATTTCCTTACTTTCGTATTATAACAAGCAAAAATGTTCTTCGTTCCATTGTAACCGGTTTGATATTAGGCATTCTTATATTATTAAGTGCAGCGACACCCCCCCCCCCCCGTTATTATTTTTCATTAATAAATGAGCCTTACTATTATTTCTTGAACACAAAAGGGAGCAGCTTTGTTTGATTGATTGAGAACCGCAGACATTTTTTTACCCTGCCCTGCCAGTCGCGCTAACATTTCGTTATTGTTCGAGTTTGCAAGTGTTAAATCAATTTATATTTAATTGGAATAAATTAGAACACGATTTTACGAAATAGTCGGTTTTTTATCGACATAAAAGTAGTTACGCCCAGGTACGTTAAGTTTTTTTGCAGTTTAATAGTTTTAAATCTGAATTTGAAGTAAATTATTTTGAAATTTATTTCAATAACAATTTTAAGTTCAATGAAAATCTAATATTTTAAAAACATATAAAAAAGATACCAAATTTTGAAAACTTAATAATTTAAAGTTGGCTGACTTAAGTTAATTTCCATTTAAATCTGTTAAATAAGTTATTTTCAAATTTATTTAAATCTGGATTTAAAGTAAGTTATTTTTAAATTTAGTTAAATCACAATTTTAAATTCAATGAAAATCTAATATTTTAAAAATAGCAACCAAATTTTGAAAATTTAATAGTTTAAAGTTGGCTGACTTAAATTAATTTCATTTAAATCTGGATTTAAAGTAAATCATTTTTAAATTTATTTAAATCACAATTTTAAGTTCAATAAAAACTGGTATTTCAAAAAAATTGTTGCCTTATTTAAATGTTTTTTTTAGATAATTTATTTAAATCACTGTATTTAAGGTTTAATATAAAAACTGATTTTATAAAAATTTGTTTGCCGATTTAAATATTTTTAAAGTTTAATATTTTAAAATATATATATATATTTTGAAGTTAATTAAATTTTCAATATATTTTGAAGTTAATTAAATTTTCAATATATTTTGAAGTTAATTAAATTTTCAATATATTTTGAAGTTAATTAAATTTTCAATATATTTTGAAGTTAATTAAATTTTCAATATATTTTGAAGTTAATTAAATTTTCAATATATTTTGAAGTTAATTAAATTTTCAATATATTTTGAAGTTAATTAAATTTTCAATATATTTTGAAGTTAATTAAATTTTCAATATATTTTGAAGTTAATTAAATTTTCAATATATTTTGAAGTTAATTAAATTTTCAATATATTTTGAAGTTAATTAAATTTTCAATATATTTTGAAGTTAATTAAATTTTCAATATATTTTGAAGTTAATTAAATTTTCAATATATTTTGAAGTTAATTAAATTTTCAATATATTTTGAAGTTAATTAAATTTTCAATATATTTTGAAGTTAATTAAATTTTCAATATATTTTGAAGTTAATTAAATTTTCAATATATTTTGAAGTTAATTAAATTTTCAATATATTTTGAAGTTAATTAAATTTTCAATATATTTTGAAGTTAATTAAATTTTCAATATATTTTGAAGTTAATTAAATTTTCAATATATTTTGAAGTTAATTAAATTTTCAATATATTTTGAAGTTAATTAAATTTTCAATATATTTTGAAGTTAATTAAATTTTCAATATATTTTGAAGTTAATTAAATTTTCAATATATTTTGAAGTTAATTAAATTTTCAATATATTTTGAAGTTAATTAAATTTTCAATATATTTTGAAGTTAATTAAATTTTCAATATATTTTGAAGTTAATTAAATTTTCAATATATTTTGAAGTTAATTAAATTTTCAATATATTTTGAAGTTAATTAAATTTTCAATATATTTTGAAGTTAATTAAATTTTAAATATATTTTGAAGTTAATTAAATTTTAAATATATTTTGAAGTGACTTAATTCAATTTTAAATATATTTTGAAGTGACTTAATTCAATTTTAAATATATTTTGAAGTGACTTAATTCAATTTTAAATATATTTTGAAGTGACTTAATTCAATTTTAAATATATTTTGAAGTGACTTAATTCAATTTTAAATATATTTTGAAGTGACTTAATTCAATTTTAAATATATTTTGAAGTGACTTAATTCAATTTTAAATATATTTTGAAGTGACTTAATTCAATTTTAAATATATTTTGAAGTGACTTAATTCAATTTTAAATATATTTTGAAGTGACTTAATTCAATTTTAAATATATTTTGAAGTGACTTAATTCAATTTTAAATATATTTTGAAGTGACTTAATTCAATTTTAAATATATTTTGAAGTGACTTAATTCAATTTTAAATATATTTTGAAGTGACTTAATTCAATTTTAAATATATTTTGAAGTGACTTAATTCAATTTTAAATATATTTTGAAGTGACTTAATTCAATTTTAAATATATTTTGAAGTGACTTAATTCAATTTTAAATATATTTTGAAGTGACTTAATTCAATTTTAAATATATTTTGAAGTGACTTAATTCAATTTTAAATATATTTTGAAGTGACTTAATTCAATTTTAAATATATCTGAAGTGACTTAATTCAATTTTAAATATATTTTGAAGTGACTTAATTCAATTTTAAATATATCTGAAGTGACTTAATTCAATTTTAAATATATCTGAAGTGACTTAATTCAATTTTAAATATATCTGAAGTGACTTAATTCAATTTGAAGACTAGTGCGAAGGTACCCACAAAAAAGGACAATTCCGGGCGCCGAAATTAGCCCCTGAATTATGAGTCATGACACCGAGAAACGCCAGAAAAACAATTATAATTACTAAAAGAACGCGCGTTTCCAAGCCCGAATTAAGGCGACTCTTTTGAATTAAGAATTACGAGCGAAATCATCAACACTGCGACCTCAATTTGCTAACGATTACGAAGAACAAAAGTAGATGTAGAACAAAAGACCAAATAAACTAATACCTTAAGGACACGTATGTCACTAGTTAAGTTACAAGATTACTAGCTGTATCATTAGCATAGAGGGATTTTGCTTATTTCAGCGTAATAATTACATCATGTCTTGTTTAGTGACTAAATATCACTAAGAAGTTTCTTCGAAACTGTGTCAATAGTTTAACCAAAGCACAAATATTAAATGGACTAATTTAATTTGCATAAAATGTTTAAATATTAATTTAAATCTGTTGTAAATATCGAAACTTCTGCTACACTTTAAATACAGTCTTTTGTAAAATGTAATTTCATTATTATTACAATTATGTAATTCCTATAATCGTGTGAATTTATCAATACTGAATTTTAAGTATTTTTTTAAATATGAGAATTTTTCTATAATCTTGGTAATTTGATTTTGATTTTCAAATATAACATTTCATTAGAACATATTTCTTGATTTGACATTTAAACTAAATTGGTTCCATAATATTACAAGGTTGGCAGTTTCAAGTTCCAACTTATTTAGTGACCAATTTTTTTAATTTTAAGCCAATATATTATAAAATTCTGATATTTCCTTGATTTTTTGACTAATTTTCAAAATTCCCAGACAAAATTTGGACCCATACCCAAATTTCTAGGTATTGTGGCAACGTTATTTAATTATTACAAAAAATATATCTCCTAGTGGTGTTTTAAAAATAAACTAGTAATATTAATTTTACAAGGAAAATATCAAACAACTGTCATAATTCATATGAAAACCAACTTCCTAAGTAGATAATAAAACTTAAGGAAGCTAAACGTTCCCAAGAAACAATTATGAATCAAACGACCTAACCTTACGAATTAACTGAATTAATTTAATACGAAATCCATCAAGACTACGTAGGTAGTACCATAAGTAACATAATAACCATAAGTTTGCCAATTAGGAAAAAATTACGTTATTTTGTTATTTATGGTAGTACCCACATATTTCCATAAATATTAAATATAATCGTTGCAACAAAAATAGCAAATTTATGACCCACAACTGAAAATAAAAAACCCAGATACAAATAAAACAGTCATAATAACTTTAACCTAGCCCTACTTTTATTTTGGTGTGTCTTAAATATTCAGAATAAGGAAAACTATATCTATATCTGCAGGGTATGGGTTGCTGTGTTTTTTTTGGCGTAGGAAAATATGAATATGTAATATCGATTGTTAAGAATATGGGAAAAAGCAGAAAAAAGATATCGGTATATATATTATATAAAGTGAAAACCGTCAAAATGACTGAATATCAAGGCGTGGAGGGAGATAGGCGCAAAAAGTAGCAGGAAAAACCTTGACAGTTATAAAAGTTAGGCAGGCCCAGAATAAACAAAAGCAAAAGAAGGAAAGTAGATCAATTTCTTAGAAACCCGACAGGTCTAGAGGGGTGGGAATCAAATAGAGGTAACACGAAATCAACGATACCATATTTATATATCCCCCTAAATACCTTTTAATTATCGAGTGTACGTGTTTAATATCGCGACGGTAATCGCCGACTAAACGTGATTATGAAAAGGTCATCAAAGTCGTACGACACATTTTTACGACTCTAGAAGTACTGGTAGGAACGGACAAAGTTCTTTTTGAAAAAAAAATTGGGTGTTAAAACGATAAAATAGAAATAGGCGCAGTTGTAGAGCTAAAAGGGAGCAAAGCTCGACTGGAAAAAATCGATTCTGAGCGCAACTTTTCTTTACGCCGACTGAGTTTAAGGACCCCGAAAAGATTCGTTAGGCCTAGTCCTAACTGATAAATTTGATCAAGACGATGGTCCCATTTTTGAAACGATTAAAAAATTTGACAATTTTCTTAAATAAATCGAGCGTTAAAATTTATTTAACTTATTTAACCTCATTGATATTGCCTCGAGCGACTTAGGGGCGAAAGTCAACGAACGTCTTCGGTATTTTTGAAAACTATCATCAAACGGGCAAAAACCGCGTTCTTTCAAAAAACAAAACCCATGAAAAATTCAACGGTTAAGCCTTGGCGGACGCGAAATTTTGGCCCGAACATTTCTCACATTGTAACGAGTAAATACGCTCAAATAAATGTGAAATAAATAGAAACATACCTTTTAGTAGTTCGAGTTACTGTCGAAGTCCACCGTACTGGCGTCGTTTAAGTATTTGACGTTGAACGTATCATAAAAACAAGTTTCGTAGCACACAGGGCCGATTTCGACGCAAAATATTTTCGAACGAGGCGTCGCGAAGGCGGCTGGATACGGGATTATTTTCCCCAGTAGTCTGGCGTACGAAGGGGCCGCCAATCAGGTAAAATGCCGAAGAGACGCGCTAAGCCTCGGTTTTAGAAATTCGTGTTGTATTTTTTGCCTTCCCCTGCGCGGCGGCGGGGACTCGCTAAGGGCTAGCCCCGGAGAGTCGAGACTACGATTATTCCGACACCTGCGACTTTGAATCGTCGAAACTGAAGTTAAATCTCAACGCGCATTGTTTTGGATACCGTCGGTAGATAATCCAGGCTTGGAAAAATAAACTCGTACCACTTTTGGGGATTCTCCGACTTTCGGGGGGGAATGGCGAGCGAAATAAATCCAAAATGCGTCCGTAGTTCGTCGCGGCGGCGAGCTGAGATAAACCTTGCCTCGATCGTCAGACGTCGGCTACCGAAGAAGACAATTCACGGCCGCGACCGTCCGTCGTTGCTGCTGCCGAGAGGGGAGAAGAAAGGAAGCCGCAGGAACGACAAATCCGCTTCTTTGCCGACACGGTGTCGCCATCTGTCAACGGAAAGAGTAAACAATCGATTAATATCTCCGAATTTTTTTTCGTTTACTCCAAGAATAATTTATTCGATTAATTATCGGAGTTATTTACAAGAATAATTTCTTTATTAATGTTTGTATTTTAATAAACATAATAATAATAATAATAATTTTTTTTCAATGTTGAGATAGTTAACTTAAAACCAAGAAGAAAATATTAGTTTTTATGAGAAGAATGTTATTAATTATCAGAGCAATTTTTTCTAAATTAACGAACAGGAAAGCGTATATTATTCTTAAATTAACTAAAATTAAGAAATAAGCTTTTCAATGTTGATATAATCAAAAACAAGGGGAACCACTTAGTAAATTATAATTGTAAAAGAAATTCAGTTTCTACTTTAATTTCAATAGGTTAACTTTAAATATCTGTCGTTAAAAAGGGTATCGATAAATTTAGAATCGCTACTCAGCGATAGCCGTGCAACGGGGTAACGCTTCTTCCATTTTGAGCACGTTTCCTCCGGGAGCTTCGTTGGCGATCTATATAGATAATCTATTTTAATGTCATTTTCTTTTTTGCTAAATATTGTAAAACGGATAAATAAAGTATTAACCTTATTATCTTTTAGAAGTAAACTTCATTGAAATCACCATGCTTCTACTTTGATTGTAATTAAAAGAAAATAAATTATAATTAAATTAATTAAAATAACCTATAAACCTATAATAAAAAGATTCTTGGTGATCTAACGATAATTTTCAATTGAAAACACTTAACGATCGAAGTAGAAAAACAAGTTATAATTAAAATAAACTATATAAATATTTTGTGTTAGCTAACTATAATTTCAATCGATAACGTTTAACGATCCGAGTTGAAAAACAATTAATAAAAAAAATGAAATAAAAATAAAATAATCTATAAGTAAATAATCTTTGGTGATCTAATGATAATTTAAAATCGATAACTCTTAACGATCGAAGTAGAAAAAAACAATTTAATAATAATTAAAATAATCTTGGCTATAAGGTAATAATTTTGGGTGATCTAACGATGATTTTCAAATTGATAACTCTTAACGATCGAAGAAGAAAAACCATTTAATAAAAATTAAAATGATCTAGCCTATAAGAAAATTATTTTTGGTGATCTAACTATAATTATCAATCGATAACTTTTAACGATCAAAGTAGAAAAACAATTTAATAATAATTAATATAATCTAGCCTATAAGTAAATAATTTTTGGTGATCTAACGATAATTTTCAATCGATAACTCTTAACGATCGAAGTAGAAAAAACAATTTAATAATAATTAAAATGATCTAGCCTATAAGAAAATAATTTTTGGTGACCTAACGATAATTTCAAATCGATAACTCTTAACGATCGAAGTAGAAAAAAACAATTTAATAATAATTAAAATGATCTAGCCTATAAGAAAATAATTTTTGGTGACCTAACGATAATTTCAAATCGATAATGTTAAACGATCGAAGTAGAGAAACACGGTTTATGTTTCAAGCAGCAAAATGAAAGAGAGAAAGAATTCCAGCAAAAAAACTAAAAATAATTAGCACTTGCTAATAATAGACGATATTCCCACCCTGGACAAAACGAATTACTAAAAGAGTAAAATGGTGAAACTCGAGTGCAATATTTCACGAGTGGAGTCAGTCAAGCATACTAAATAAAAACCAAAAGGGCATACTAATAAATTATTATAAAACAGGGGCGAAGTAACGTTTTGCTCGTAGCTTTAGTTTTATTTCTTAGAGGGAAATAAAATGAAAGGCCCCAGTAAAATAAAATAAAAGAAGAGTGTAGGGGAAGCTGCAATCACTATAATTTGAAACGCTTTTTTTCCCAAAGCAACCGGACAAAGTTGGAAAGGTTCCAACAAAACAATTACTTTTATTTTTCATTGTTTTTATATTTCTGCGCGAAGACCAAAAAGTATCCCTTAAAATACATGAAAAATGTATAAAAATATCATAAGCCTTGACTTCGATATTTTAGCGTTCGCCCAAAAAACCGTTGGGGAAACGCGCCGATAGAGGGCGGTAGAGGTAGATTTATCTCATTTTTAATCTGGGGGAAAACGCCACCTAGCGTCCGATCCGTTCAAGCGCGAAATAAGCCGAATGATATAAGAGTGGGGGACGGAAAGACCAACTACAACTAGCGCCACCTCGTATCAGAATCGGCGGCGCGCGCTAAATATTTTGGAACAAAAAAAGGGGAAGTGAAAGGGGGGGGGGGGGACTAAAATAGAGGAAAAAGTAAAAAAATGAAATATTAGTCCTAACGCGCATTGACGGAACCGGTGTAAAAAGGTTTTCATCGTTGATTAATTGTCAAAAAGAATAAGAAATCTACCGCGTCTCACCCCCAACTTGTGACCCGAAAGTTTAAGCCTTGTCAACCCGCTAGCCTAGTTTCGCCGCGGTTACGAGGTTACGGAGAACGTCTAAGCCTAAATTAAAGCCGCGGTGGTCGCTGTGGCAGCCTACCAACAGGGGATTGATTATTGTAATTAGACCTAGCGCCGTTAGTAGGCGAAAATGAGTCTCTAATATTCAGCAATTAATTGTATTTTTATTTCAGGATTAATCAACCGAGGATTAGTTAGGCTCGTGTTCAATTTGTCCCGGTACTTTGGTGTTACACTAATGGTGTTATTACGTAATGCAACGTACACGGTTGGAAGTGTTATTGCTTGACATTATTATTTAAATTATCGTGATCAAATTGGAATTCAAATTATTGCCGGTCAACAAGCAAGCCAGCCAGCCATCCAACTATAACGTATCAAACCGATACTTTTGTTCTCTTTTTAAAACTATGATAAAAATATATATATATAATTTTGAATTTTAAAATTTTGTTCCATGGTTCTATTTCAATTTGTTGTAATGATTTATAATAAAAAGTACTGCTACTTCATGGAATTTAAAAAATGATTTTATTAAAATAAAATGATTGGGAGCTTACGGACCGTAGTCCTTCGTCAGCCGCTACCATATTCTGATTAATGCTCCCAATCATTTTATTTTAATAAAATCATTTTTTAAATTCCACGAAGTAGCAGTACTTTTTATTATAAATCATTACAACAAATATATATATAATGTTAAGTCGAACTTAAAACCATTTTGGTCTCATCGTTACATTTATATAAAATAAAAATTATTTTTAAATCATGAACCTCGGTCAGCCAACTACAACGTATCAAACTAATACTTTTGATCCCTTTTTTAAAACGAAGATTAAAACATTTTTGCCTCATCGCTACATTTAAGTAAAATAAATGCAAGTTGGCAAGCTTGCCAAAATATACCTCTCCTCGGAATAATTTGCCATTGGGTGTATTAACTACTGGACACGGTACTCAATGATATTTCGCAATCAAAAGCGTCCTCCAAAAAAATGATATCCCGGTGCTATCCCAACCAGTAGATTATTTTTTATTTTAATTATAAAAATTACAAATGTTATTGCATTAAACAAATTTTCAACATCAATAGAACAAAAAACCAACTTTAGACCCAAAACGTTATTAAATTATCAAAGCAACAAAATGAGAAATAGAAAATACAAACTTTAAAATTATTAGAACGCTCAAAAAACGTAAAATATACGTGCAAGAAACTATTTCACAGAGAAAAACCAACCCATTGTATTATAGGTCTTAAAAAATCAAATTTATATGAAAAAACAAAAGTTAAAGCGAAAACCAAAACTATAAGTGAAAGCACTAATAAAAACTGCGTGGGCTCATGACGGCAACCCAACGAAGCCGATAAAAATCATTGTAAATATAAAATCGTAGACATGAATTATCCCCCCCCCCCCCATTATCAACAAACAAGAAAAATAACCAATAGGAAATTATATAATAATAACCCAACTGAGTAACAAGTTAATTAAAATACTTAGGAATCAAGAAAAAGTCAATCTAAATACCCACAGTAATAAACATTGTATTAACAGAAATATGCAATAAAAAATTTAGACTTTAAAAACTATTAATATACTCTTCCGCTTTAGCTGAGCTTATAATTTTCAAATAAATGTTACATGTATCGGTGGTTCTGTGGTTGAACACTCGCCTGTCATGCAGGAGGGCTCGGGTTCGAAACCGCCCGATGCGATCGCAAAATGATACCATGACGTATACCGTGAACATTTGGTGGAAATCCTGCCATTTTGACGTTGAGACGTTTACCGTAACCCTCGGTCCGTCCCAAACGTCGAAGATTCTTCACGTACAATCGCAATTCGCAAAAGAAAATTATAATACACCCAATGACAAAAAGAGGACGCTTTTGGAAAAACCTTTTCCCTAATTATAAGAAACTGCGTACGCAGCGATTACACTTTGCTCCGAAAATGCGATAGCGTTCGCAGCCCAGACAGACACAACACACCCACAGACACGGTGATTGTAATACCCCTCCGAGGAGAGGTAAAAACCAGCCAACTACAACGTATCAAACAAATACTTTTGTACCCTTTATAAACTAAGATTAAAAACAATATATAGTTAAGTCGCATTAATAACAATTTTTGCCTCATCGCTACATTTAAATAAAATAAAATAGTATAAAAATAATTTTTAAAATATCTCAACGCATCAAAAAAATACTTTTGATCCCTTTTTTAAGACGAAGATAAAACATTTTTGCCTCATCGCTACATTTAAGTAAAATCATGGGTTCTTAGTAAAATAAATAAAATAAAAATTATTTTTAAATCATGAACCTCAGTCACCCAACTACAACCATAAGTGTATAATATTTTTACATAAATGTGACACTTCCTATTCTTCACATGCAAAAGTTTTACTGAGAGCTATTCACAAGACAGATTGCATTACGGTCTTCGTCGACGTTTTGCGTCGGCTTGCTCCTGCGTCACACGTAGCCCTTGACAGCGCCTCGCTAAGAGGAGATTTTCGTCTGGTGATGACGTCACTCCGTTACTAGCTCTCAGTAAAATGTTCCTCAAAGTGACAAACTTATGGAACAATATTTTAGACTTATGCTACAACGTATCAAACAAATACTTTTGTACCCTTTTTAAAACTAAGATAAAAAATAATATATAGTTAAGTCGCCATAAAAACAATTTTTGCCTCATCGCTACATTTAAGTAAAATAAATAAAATCAAAATTATTTTGAAATCATGAACCTCAGCCAGCCAACTACAACGTATCAAACAAATACTTTTGTACCCTTTTTAAAACTAAGATTAAAAACAATATATAGTTAAGTCGCATTAATAACAATTTTTGCTTCATCGCTACATTTAAACAAAATAAATAAAATAAACATTATTATTAAAAATCAAGACCCCTTGCCAGCATCTCCTAGTTGAATCGAACACTTTTGGATAAGATATGAATACAAAGACAACTAACTTGAGTCATTCTGTGGATAGTACGAAATGGGGGTAGACGAAGAACGGAGTATAGGGGTCGAAAAGGAGGGTGCATTGTCTATAATTAAATTCAGTAAAGGCTGACTCATTAGGCCTTGGTCAGTAATTAAGCTTTCGCTGCGTCTGACAGGATTAAACGAATTACGAAAAGGAGGGGGATTCGTTCCATCCCCCCCCGCATCTTCCGCGCCGGGGGATTAATTCCTTCCCCCCTTAACGCGACTGCAGTCAGTGCTGCCTTTTTTGACACTGGCTGAACAAAAAATATCGGTCCCCCTGTTTGAGTTGAAAGTCAATCGATCAACGACCGCTTTTTATCTGGTAATTAAATAAAAGCGACTAATTTATTTAAAAGTATTTAATGAAAGAGACAAAGAAACACGGTGGGGAAAACCTTCATTATTCGTGTTGTGTACGAAGATCACTAAGTTTATTAGTGTATTAGTGTTTCGTTTTAACTATAAATTAATAGTTACGGATATTAACCTATGGTTTTATAAACACGTCATGTAGTTAATGAAATAAGTACCCTGGGGTCCGGGCCCAACGAGTTGGGGGTAATTAGTAAATTTTTGGGGCCCCTGTAACCGGGGCCCCAGGCCCTACAAAATGGGGGAAGCTTGTAAAACTTTCGGGGCCCGTATAGCCGGGGGACCAAGCCCAACAAGATGGGGGTAACTGGTAAATTTTTGGGGGCCCTATAACCGTGGGCCCAGGCCTGACGAGATGGGTTAAGCAGTGGAACTTTCGGGGCCCGTATAGCTGGGAGACCAAGCCCAACAAGATGGGGGTAATTGGTAAATTTTTGGGGGCCCTATAACCGGGGGCCCAGGCCTGACGAGATGGGTTAAGCAGTGGAACTTTCGGGGCCCGTATAGCCGGGAGACCAAGCCCAACAAGATGGGGGTAATTGGTAAATTCTTGGGGGCCCTATAGCCGGGGGTACAGGCCTGACGAGATGGGGGAAGCAAGTGAAACTTTCGAAGTCCGTATAGCCGGGGGACCAAGCACAACAAGATGGGGGTAATTGGTAAATTTTTGGGGGCCCTATAACCGGGGGACCAGGTCTGACGAGATGGGTTAAGCAGTGGAACTTTCGGGGGCCGTATAGCCGGGGGCCCAGGCCTGACGAGATGGGGGAAGCTAGTAAAACTTTCGGGGCCCGTACTGAGAATGTATTCTTCCATAAGTTTATCCCCGAAACCCCGAAAATGTATATTAATAATGGCTTTCTAGGGCCCGGATTTACTGTTTTACCGGGGCCCGGGCCCGATCTGGGTGGTCAAACTAGTTACTTGGAATTCCGACTTTATTAACATTGAATTATTAAACGTCGCAGTGACAAGTTACGTCCAGTTTTGTAATAATAGAAGCAATTGATTGATATAAGCGATTATTGAACTGGATATTTATATTGAGTAAGTCCTACCAAAAATCGATAGATCTGTACTTAGGGATAGTAGTAGCGTGGCTCCCAATACACTTCAATCTCATTGGTTCCCTAAAGCTATCGCTCCCAACTACCCGAATCAGTCAATGCAGACTTCACTCCCAACTACCCGAATCAGTCAACACAGACTTACTTCCCAACTACTCGAGTTAACCGACGCAGAATCATCTCTTAACTACCCGGAATCAGACAACGCAGACTTCACTCCCAACTAGCCAAATCAGTCCAGGCGGACTTCACTCCCAACTACCGGAATCAGTCACGCCAGACTTCACTCCCAACTAGCCAAATAAGTTATCGCAGACTTAACTCCTAACTACCCGGAATCAGTCAACGCAGACTTCACTCCCAACTAGCCAAATCAGTTATCGCAGACTTAACTCCTAACTACCCGGAATCAGTCAACGCAGACTTCACTCCCCACTAACCGAATAAGTTATCGCAGACTTAACTCCTAACTACCCGAATCAGTCAACGCAGACTTCACTCCCCACTAGCCGAATAAGTTATCGCAGACTCTATCCGGAATCAGTCAACGCAGACTTCACTCCCAACTACCCGGAATCAGTCAACGCAGACTTAACTCCTAACTACCCGGAATCAGTCAACGCAGACTTCACACCTAACTACCCGGAATCAGTCAATGCAGACTTCACTCCCCACTAGCCGAATAAGTTATCGCAGACTTCACTCCCAACTACCAGAATAAGTTATCGCAGACTTAACTCCTAACTACCTGGAATCAGTCAACGCAGACTTCACTCCCAACTACCCGAATAAGTTATCGCAGACTTCACTCCCAACTAGCCGAATCAGTCAACGCAGACTTCACTCCCCACTAGCCGAATAAGTTATCGCCGACTTCACTCCTAACTACCCGAATCAGTCAACGCAGACTTCACTCCCCACTAGCCGAATAAGTTATCGCCGACTTCACTCCTAACTACCCGAATCAGTCAACGCAGACTTCACTCGCCACTAGCCGAATAAGTTATCGCAGACTTAACTCCTAACTACCCGGAATCAGTCAACGCAGACCTCACTCCCCACTAGCCGAATAAGTTATCGCAGACTTCACTCCCAACTACCAGAATAAGTTATCGCAGACTTAACTCCTAACTACCTGGAATCAGTCAACGCAGACTTCACTCCCAACTACCCGAATAAGTTATCGCAGACTTCACTCCCAACTAGCCGAATCAGTCAACGCAGACTTCACTCCCCACTAGCCGAATAAGTTATCGCAGACTTAACTCCTAACTATCCGGAATCAGTCAACGCAGACCTCACTCCCCACTAGCCGAATAAGTTATCGCCGACTTCACTCCTAACTACCCGAATCAGTCAACGCAGACTTCACTCCCCACTAGCCGAATAAGTTATCGCAGACTTAACTCCTAACTACCCGGAATCAGTCAACGCAGACTTCATTCCCCACTAGCCGAATAAATTATCGCAGACTTCACTCCCAACTACCTGGAATCAGTCAACGCAGACTTCACTCCCAACTACCAGAATAAGTTATCGCAGACTTCACTCCCAACTACCAGAATAAGTTATCGCAGACTTCACTCCCAACTACCAGAATAAGTTATCGCAGACTTAACTCCTAACTACCTGGAATCAGTCAACGCAGACTTCACTCCCAACTACCCGAATAAGTTATCGCAGACTTCACTCCCAACTAGCCGAATCAGTCAAGGCAGACTTCACTACCAAGCAGGCGTGCCTTTGAGGCCAACTGTCTAGCAGGCAAGAGGAAATCAATAGAACGCTGAGACGCTGAACAGAAGGTCCGTCGAAAGGGTTCGCCTTTTATCGGCCGAAGAAGATAAATGGGTTCAAGAAGATTCGTTCGCCTAAATTAGAACTTTCATTAAACACGCATTTATTTTACATTTTTTTAACTTTATTTTTTAAATTTAGTTATTAAAGGCACCGCCAGATAACTTCAGAGCCATCAAACGCCAGATAAAGAGAGTCAATTTTTCTGCCTAACATTTTTAATCGCTTACAAAACAATTTACGCTTTACACGAGATTAACTTTAGGTAATTATTTTTCCATTAATAAAGAAAATCATTTATTTGGATTTATTAAATTTCGGGCGTACGGAAAAATATATTAAAAATGCATTATTACAAATATATAAGTTTTTAAAATTAGCGAGGGGAAAAATATATTATTTCCATAGAAAATTTTAAATATTTTAAGAGATTAATATTTTCCGATGTTGTTCAGAAAATATTTCAGATATACATTTTTAAAGCGAATAACAAAGCAACCTAACTCAATGCCGGTTTGTTGGTAAATTTCTAATTTAAGCTAAAATTTTAAACATGGTCCTTTAAAACGCCAAAATTTTAAATATTTAACGACAACGAAAACGTCACGTAATAATTTATCGTGCTGATTTTAAAACAATATTGAGTTTGTACTCTCGTATCAACATGGCAAGGGAGTTTCATTCTTCAGGATTCTCAAAAGTCAGATCAAAAATTGTCTTATCAGTATAATTTTACAGATGGATTTAAACAGATTTATCGATTTTAAAAAAACTGAAATGTTTTATAGTAAAAATATTACTATTTTTATCAATTTTATACGATATTATTACTATTTTTTCCAATTTTATAGGATATTATTACTATTTTTTCCAATTTTATAGGGTAATATTACTATTTTTCCAATTTTATAGGATAATATTACTATTTTTTCCAATTTTATAGGAAAATATTACTATTTTTTCCAATTTTATAGGATACATTTAAAAATATAGGATACATTTAAAAATATAGGATACATTTAAAAATATAGAATACATTTAAAAATATAGGATACATTTAAAAATATAGGATACATTTAAAAATATAGGATACATTTAAAAATATAGGATACATTTAAAAATATAGGATACATTTAAAAATATAGGATACATTTAAAAATATAGGATACATTTAAAAATATAGGATACATTTAAAAATATAAGATACATTTAAAAATATAGGATACATTTAAAAATATAGGATACATTTAAAAATATAGGATACATTTAAAAATATAGGATACATTTTAAAATAAAGTAAAATATAAGAATTTAAGGGCCACTGTTTTGCTTGAATCTGGGTTAATTTAGATGAACTAAAAAATTCTACTAATGGAGAAAATATACGAATGTTCAAAATCGTAAAGGGGCGGGAAGCAAAGGGTCTTCCCTTCCCCCCTCCAGGACATTTTACTCTATTAAGTTAAGCCGCCGTGCGAAGACGAGGCGAAAGCTGATCATTTTCGAATTTGAGCGACTGAAGATGGTAATTTCGGGCCTCCGTCGGTAGGGGGAGCGACAAACGGCGCTGATGGCAATGCGGGGTATCGTCCCCGAAACCCCCCGGGGGCTGCTGGGAAACAGTGCGCTCCGAGAGCGCCAGGTCCAATGCTAAAAACGAGCCATTTGCAATTACTTCAAGCTGGGGTTTTTTTGGAGAGGGTAAAAGAAACCTATACCCAACGACGCCTTAATTTTCCCACATCGGCGAGAGTTTACTAGAAAGTAGGGTCAAAGGGGGATCGCGATGTCGCAGTCTGCGCCTTTATTACCCTCGTTTGAAGTGTTAGGTAAAAATGGGGTAGTTCGCCCATTTCGCGACTTAAGTCTCGCGGTACTCGATAGTTTGGTTGGGCGGATGGGGTACCACCACTCACCCCTCCCTTCTAACCTACATTAAATAAAATACACTAAAGCAAAGATCCAAAATCCCGAAAGAGAATGAACTAATATAAACAGAACGTCGCGGGCGCAGGGTCAAATGGACCCATCCTAGTCCAACTTTAGCGATAAATACTTTTCCAAAATATTTTACGTTTAATTACTTGTACGTAATGAATAATTTTGTAATTAGTGGTTAGAGCTCTTTATTCGTAGCAAATGCTGCCCGGGTTCGATCCCAGTTTGTGGTATTAAGTTTAAGAAAAGGGTGTGTCCATTTTGAAGGTCAAGATCACCATTTTCAAGGTCAAGAATTTCCTATTTATAGCAGTTATTTTTAATTATAAGATTTTAGTATTTTTCCTAGATAAATATTTCATAGATTGTAATCGCTATTTTCAAGGTTAAGATAACTATTTTCAAGGTTAAGGTAACTATTTTCAAGGTTAAGGTAACTATTTTCCAGATTAGGGTAACTATTTTCCAGATTAGGGTAACTATTTTCCAGATTAAATTTACTATTTTCAAGGTTAAGTGTACTATTTTCAAGGTTAGGTTTACTATTTTCAAGGTTAGGTTTACTATTTTCAAGGTTAGGTTTACTATTTTCAAGGTTAAGTTTACTATTTTCAAGGTTAAGTTTACTATTTTCAAGGTTAAGTTTACTATTTTCAAGGTTAGGTTTACTATTTTCAAGGTTAGGTTTACTATTTTCAAGGTTAGGTTTACTATTTTCAAGGTTAGGTTTACTATTTTCAAGGTTAGGTTTACTATTTTCAAGGTTAGGTTTACTATTTTCAAGGTTAGGTTTACTATTTTCAAGGTTAAGTTTACTATTTTCAAGGTTAGGTTTACTATTTTCAAGGTTAGGTTTACTATTTTCAAGGTTAGGTTTACTATTTTCAAGGTTAGGTTTACTATTTTCAAGGTTAGGTTTACTATTTTCAAGGTTAGGTTTACTATTTTCAAGGTTAGGTTTACTATTTTCAAGGTTAGGTTTACTATTTTCAAGGTTAGGTTTACTATTTTCAAGGTTAAGTTTACTATTTATGGCAGTTATTTTTTATTATAAGATTTTAGTTTATTTCGTAGATAAACATTTTATAGATTGTAGTCTATATTTTGAAGATTAAGAAGGTTTATTTAGGTTAACTATTTTCAAGTTCAATTTCTTTTTTATTATAAGATCATAGTATATTTTTAGGATAATCTTTTTGAAGGTCGATATCACAATTTTCAAGGTCAACATATTCCTATTTATACCTGTTATTTTTATTCTATAAGATATAAGATTGTAGTAAATTTTTAAAGGAATAATTTTCAAGGTCACAATTCCCATTTTGAAGGTCAATATCACCATTTTCAAGGTCAACATCCGCCTGTTTGTAGCAGTTATTTTTATTATAACATTTTACTTTATCTTCAAAAGAATAATTTTCAAGATCAATATCACAATTTTAAAGGATCACACCCCTATTTTCAATGTCGATATCTGCCTGTTTATAGATGTATTTAGTATATTTTCCATAGAGTTATTTTGAAGTTTGAGATTTTAAAACAATACCAATAGTCAGCTATGGCCAAGATAGCTACAACTCTCCAACGCATAAAACGGCCTTTAAGTGGTTTCCAATGCAAGTTTTTAAAATTGCTCATTTATTTCATTAAAAGAGTTTATAAAATATTAGCTCTTTTTGGAGGATTACGGATTTTAAATTTGAACGAACTCAGTGGAAAAATTAAAACATTTATAATTAAAAATGTATACATTTTTAATTATAAACTCAAGAATTTTTTTCTAATAAGACAAGCAGATATATAACTATTTTTGTGTGTTTTGTATATTGTATAATGCTTATTTTTCTGTATTCTTACATATTTTGTTAATTTCGTTGTGTAATCTGTATTTTGAAATTGCTATGTTTAAATTATTTATATATACATATATATAATCATATATCCATATATTTCCACTATTATATAATTTAATTTAAATTCATTTTAAGCAACGGTGCTAGCAAGTCACTACATGACTTACAAGGAGAGTACCCGAGGTGTTAAATGCCGATTTTGTTCAAAGTCGGGCGTAATGAAGATGTATATGAGATATGAAATTTCCCAAAAGGAGACGTTGCGCTACCCATTCGATTTGCCATGGCAACCGAAAATGTTTTTGACCACTTAAAACAAAAATAAGATTTTTTCCTTATTTTACCCAAAAATTGTTACAATTTTACCCCAAAAATGTTCCAATTTACCCAAACTTGATGAAATTTACCTAAATGTGATCCAAATTACCCATTTCGTGAAAATCCCATGCTTTTTTAAATGGAGATTTTTTGATTTGAGTGGTCGAAAACATTTTCGGTTGCCATAGCAAATCGAATGGGTAGTGCAACGTCTCCTTTTGGGAAATTTCATATCTCAAATAGGTCTACATTACGTCCGACTTTGATCAAAATAAACACCTCGGATACTCTCCTTGTTAGTCCCCAGGGTTGGCTGGTTTCAACTAAGTGATTGTTTCTTTAAAAACCAATGGTTTTTTAATATTTTGGTTTTTTTAATTAATTAAAAATTATTCTTAAATGTTTGTACGTTTTCTTACCGAAATGATTACATTTCTAAAACATTTACAAGAAGACCACATTTCCTATATTTTCAATACCCTCCCATAAATTCCTTGGGTTTTCTCGTGTAGTATAACCCCAAAACATTCCATCGTCGTGTACCCTCCTTTATCTTATATTTCACTTTATTTTATCTACGGTTTTTCGATAAAAATCCTTATTTTTGCTTGTGGTTTTTCCTATATTTTCCTTTAATTCGCTTGAAAATTTCCTATTTTATCTATAAAATTTTCGAGGCATTTTCCTGGTCACCCTGCATTTATACAAAATTTAAAATGAAACTAAAACTAAAACTTTGTTCTGGTCATGTGAGACTTGTAATAATACTCATATTAATTTTTAGTTGATTGGTAATATGTATGCACGGTTAAACAAAAGCGAAAAATAGATTAAAAGGAAAATAAAGCAGTGTTTAAAAAAATCTGATTTAAACCAAAAATGATTGGATAAAACGAAAAAAAGATTGTTTTAAACAAAAAAAAAACGAATTTTTGGGTTTGTATTTTTTTTTAATAAAAACCGGGTTTTTTCTAACCCTATTAGTTCCACACCCCTAAATGTAACTAACCAAAAATTATCTTTCCAATAAATTGAAATTAAGATTGCTTCCCCAGTATCGAAAAACCCAGTTAATAATTTAACAAACTTTAATTTGAATAATGTTCATTAGTATCGAGTTAACGGCTGACGAAGGACCTCGGTCCGAAAGCTCCAGGAAAATAAATAAATATTTTTAAACCATGAAGTATCAGTTCCTTTGATATTTTTATTTTATAATTGTATAATTTCTTAATTTATTGAAAAGAAAATGGACACACTGAAATGAGCGTAACCCGCAAACCTACCTCAATTCGCTTGCGAGTGATTCTCGGAAACGATCAGCGAGCAACGTTAATGAGAGAATTTTTTTGGCCAGCATATTATACTGGTCACTGGTCACTCCTAGTGCTCCTAAGGGGGCGAGGGTGATTGTGGAAACCGGACCACCCATATCTTTTTCGAGAACCAACTTGAAAGTTGTGGGGAGGGTGATCGTTTGCGGATCAATAGACGAGAAAACGATATAAAAGAAAAAAGCTATTTTCTAGCTCAGCGGATACGGCGAAGAGACGAAATTGCTCTTCAGACTTAACTAAAAACTGGGAAAGGATTTTTCTTTCTCGACGAGACACGGGTTCAGGCAGATAATATTGACCTGATAATCGTGAGCCGATAATCTTGATCCGAGTACGAACACCGAAATCTGGTGGAACACGTAGCTAGCTTTTTATCGACGCGATAACAAATTGGAAAGCTGCCGCTGTTTCGAGTAAGTAACCTTTAAAGGACTGTACTTTAGCCACGTTCACACTTGAGCTTCAAACCCAGTTTAGGTCAGTTTGAATGCCAGTTTTGACCGCCGACGATAATTCCTGGTTCACACGCGCGAAATCGCTTCCCCCCGGTTCGCTTATAGCCAAGGCTTAACGTCATTTCAAATTATGACCATAATTTTTAAAATACTAAAATTTATTCCAAAACAATAAGTTAATCATATTTACTATACATACAGTGATATTATTTGACATTATTTAGAATTTTAATCCCATTAATTTTAAAAATACGAGCAATTTTATTTCCCCGCCTTGTCGTTTTGAAAGCGATTCTAACTTTCTAAGCGAACCGACTTGGACGAGTTGCTTCCCGAACCAACACGAATCGATTTCTCACGTTGGTTTTGAAAACCAGTTATCTAAACGAAGCGATTTAGGGGTAAGTGTGAACGTAGCTTTTGTCTATTGAGGACTTAGCTAGTAGCTTAGCAGAAAAGCGAACGGGTTACGTTGTTGGCTTTAAATACAATCGCAGGGTGGCCGTAGTTTTTTCACATTGAAATTCCCTGACTTTTCCAGGTTTTTCCTGACCTATTTTGTGCTACAATGTTGTATTTTTGAACCTATATTTCCTCTTTGCAACCGAAATTAAATTTCCTGACGTTGACCTAGTATTTAGACTAATTTTTAAAATTACCTGACTTTAAGAACCATATTCAGGACCGGATTAAGTAGAATTGGGGGCCCCTAACAAAATTCAGACATTACCAATAAAAACTATATTCAATGGAAAAACACTTATTTCGAAGACGGGGGCCCTTAACCTCGAGGGCCCCGGTGCCATTGCACACTTGGCCCTGCCCAAATTCAAATACCTTTACTTTTCCCTGACTTTTAGACCCATATTCAAATACCCTGACTTTGCCAGGAAATTAAAAACATGGATTTGATCACAAATATAATTAATTATATTAATTATATTTAATTAATTAAGTACCTTACATTAATAGAAACGGTACATGTAACAAAGGCTTTAAATTTGTTTTGATTCACCCTTTGAAGTTGTTTCATAGATTTTTCTAACCTTGGTTGGTTAAAATTTTATTATCACAACTGATATTCTGGAGAAACACGATCTCTTCATTTTAAAAATACGCTATACGACATCCGTCCAATTGGCGTAAACAGAACTCGTAAATATTTACAAATAACATGACGTCACTACTACTACTCTGTTGCCTCTATAAATTAAAGGTTAATTTCCGATTTAATTTTTGGTCATTAATTTGCCAGCGTCAGTTTTATAAAGCATTTAAGCCATTGGAGCTCTTCTCCCAAGCTTTCAATCAATAGTTTTTTTGACGTAAAAAGGTCTCTCCCGTAGTCTGGAATTATTGTTTTACACTCTTAAAAATGAAGAGTTAAAAAAATTTTGTTGTCTCACTGCAACCCAAATTTGGGTTAATAACAACCCAACATTAGTTATTTTTTTAAATTTGTTAATTTTTTATGGGTTGTTTTATTAAACCAAAATTAGGTTAAAAATTTGGGTTGAAATCCATATCGAATCTTTTTAAATCTCATTTGGTTTCAAAATTTTCAACAATGGTTAGCTTATTCCTACCGATTCTCATATTTGTTGAAAAGTACATATTTTGTTACTTTAATAATTAAAAATAAAATGTGTTGAAAATATAAAAAAAAATGCATAAAAGTAATACAACGAAACGGACATATAGAAATTTTCAGTATGTACTCTCTCGGGGGAGATCGTTATTATTTGTAAATTCAGGAAAATCGTGAAATGTTTCACGGTTTTAGAAATGTTAGTTTTTGAACGCTACGTGGTAGACGAAAAGTTTCAATAAGCAAGAACTGTAGAGCCTACTCGAAAACCTTTAATGGAATTGGTCTGGTGGAAATCGCACATTTCGTCACTGAAATAATTGGTCATGAAAAACAAACACGCTGGTACTACCACGTAGCGTTCAAAACCTAACACTTCTAAAGTCGTGAAAAATTTCATAATATTTCTGAAATTTACAAAAAATTACGATCTCCCCCGAGAGCGTAAATACTGAATATTTCAAATTTCTAGAAAGTTTAGATTTTGAGAAAAATTCCTGGGCCGATCAAATGATGACACCCTGTATACGAAAAATTAAGCGACCCTCTTAGATATGAAGGTTTTTTCATGGATAAATTGTAGGAGTAAAAGTTAAATGGAGGACACACATGGATTATTATTTATCAAGGCAAAAACTGTCTTGAGTTTTCGACCCGCGGGTCTTTGTCTAACTAACTTGACCAATTTTCTTATATCGTATCGTAAAAAACCTAAAAAGTTATCAATCGTTAAAAAAATGTATTTTTATTTTTAACAATTGATAACTTTGTAGGTTTTTTACGAAACGATATATATAAGAAAATTGGTTTATTTCAGTTTAGTTTAAAAAATACCCGCGGGTCGAAAGCTCAAGACAGTAATTATCTTGAGGAATAGTAATCCATGTGTGGCCTCCGTTGAAATTTCATTCCTGTAATTCTCCATGGGTCCTTTAAATGATTTATATCTAAGAGGGACATTCATTTGGTCTTACATAGGCACACGAAAATTTTCAGGTCTAAAATTTACCTACCTAGCTGCACGGCAAATCAACCCAAGGAGGGGTAATTTTCAACCCAAAGTGGGATAGATTTCAACCCAAATTAAGTAGAATTATTAACCTTTAATGGGTTGAGTCTAAACAACCCAAATTTTCGGCTGGGTAAATACGGACCCAGGTTTGGGCTGAATTTTAACCCATTTTGGGACCTTTTTAAGAGTGTACCTGGGCCAGGGCCCGTTCCTGGGTGGGGTGTCATGATTGATTTAAAGGGGCCCTGGATAGATCTCTGGGGTCATGAGATATAGTTTTACCGGGGGCCTCGTAATTATTGTTTTATTGAGGTCAGGACTCACTCCTAGGAGGGGGCCCGTTTACCGGGGCCCAGATCTGATCTTTGCGCCATCGAATTATTACTTTTCCGGAGCCCTGGATTGATCTCTGGGGTCATGAGATATTGTTTTATCGAGTCCAGGGTCCACTCCCGCGAGGGGACCGTTAATCCAGGCCAGGGTCCGATCTTTGGGACTCCGAAATATTATTTTACTGGGGCCCTGGATCAATCTCTGTTGTCATGAGATATTGTTTAGTAAATATTGTAAATAGTGTTATATTGAGGCCAGGCTCCTAGGAGGTTGCCCGTTTACCGGGGTCCGGATACAATCTTTGGGCCCTTGAATTATAATTTTTCCAGGGCCCGGGCCCGATCTTTGGGCCATCGAATTACTATTTTATCTACGCTCAGGGATAGCTCTTAGACATGCGGAATAATTATATTACCATGGCCCAAACCCTCTCGCATGGAGTCTGGGATTATGGTTTAATCGAGACCCGATCTCTGGAGGTTCCCCCAGTACCGTATTTACTGAAGTTGGGGCCCTAGGCACTAAGTTGTTGGGGCCCTAGGCACTAAGTTGGTGGGGCCCTAAGTAAGGAAACCGTCAAAACGCAAAACTCGCGTGTTCCGAAGTTGAGCTGATGTCACGAGAATAATGATTTTTCTAATAATAAAGCAATAAGTCTGATATGTTTTTATCTTAAACCGAATCAGTGAAAAATCCATCGATTTCATCAGTGGTGGGGGTCTTCTGTTGGTGGGGGCCCATAGGCCTGCACCTAGTCCTTATTTCGGGATAGTTTTCCAATGAGTCGGCGACCCTGAACTCAATAAGGTGAAAAAGGGGTAGAAGTGGATTCGTACCAAATTGAAACAAGTCCGTCTTCGCTTCAGCTCCGACTAGAAATCGACTGAACTGTCAAGAATTTTTTTTTTCCTTTTTCCCCCTCCTCCGGGACTCCGATCGGTGTCACCCCAAAGTCCCTCCCTAAACGTAGTAACACCTTTTTTTATCGGAGGGAGGGGGAGGGGGGGGGGCATGGAAACCTTCTTGTCAAAAGTTTCAACAATTTTTGTCGCCGGCTCTTATTTGCTTTCGGTCACTCCACCACCACACACAATGTTTTTTCTCTTTTTTTCCCCAAGTTGATACTATAGTAGAAGCCGCGTCACAAAATAGCAGACGTCGTTTCAAGACCGTAGTCCTACTCGACTGTCAACTGTCAACGATTTTGTCGCTTAGAGTAAAATATATTTGATAAATTAGCTATACGTATCGTTTATCGGTCGCTACGGATATCAGTTTAGTATATTATATTTTAAATAAACCTTTAATAAATTAAATAAATTTTTTATTTAAAACGATTTGTGGTATAATATGGAATAGACCAACTTTTTAAATAATAGCAGAAGTAAATGAACCGAGGGCGTTTTCCTTATGAAAATCGAGTCAAACAAAAGCTAATTTCCACCCCCGTCTTTTGACGCGATAAATTGCCCTTGGGAATTGTGGGTATAGCTATTTCTATGCATAAAAAATTAGAGGTCGGTAACGGTTAATCATTACCCATGTTTAAATTGATTTTTTTCGGGGAAAAAAATTTAAACAAAGAAATTTACCGGTTAATATTTCGAAAAATGATTAAAAAACATGTATTATTCGTAAAATTTGAGCTTTTTATCGAAAAAAACCTCGTTTTTCCGATTAATTTTACAAATTTATCAACAAATTAATCGGATAATACAGAAATATAAATTACTTGATCAAAACGTTTTACGAATAGTTTTGAGAGCTTTATCTATTGAATAAAAGTTAACCATCCCAAACCTCTATAAAAAATTATTTCATAAAAACAAAAACTTTTTTTTCGGCCTAGGAGCGCGCAAAATTTCAAGTTCGAGGTAAAAATGTAACTTTATAAGGAAAACGCCTTCAACATGGGGAGTATAGCAGTCTGATAACTTCGGTTCATTTACTTCTGATAATAATGAATAATAATTTTTTTTAGTTTAATTTCTGCTCTAATAAATGTCGTTATTTGACATTAGAGCTTATCAGATTAGTATATTATATTTTAAATAAGACTTTAATAAATAAAAAATATTTAAATTTTTATTAGTTTATTATGAAATAGACCAATTTTTTAAATAGTAATGAATAATAATTTTTAAGTTTATTTTCTGTTCTAAAAAACGTTCGTTATTTGACATAATTGGAGTCATCTAGTATTAAAAATTGTAAGATAAACTTCTTATGTAAATAATGTAATTTAATAAGTTTATTCGTTTGGATAGAAACCACTTGACTTTTAACTATATGTACTTCAATACAATCAAGCTGGTTCCTTAAATCTGGTTTTCACTAGAGAAAATAAAAATCCCGTTAGGCCTAATACAATTTGTTTACGTCGTTGCATTTTTTGGCCCTGATAAAAACCAGCCTTAAGTTATTTTTTTCCCGGCACACTCAAGTATTTACTTAAGTATTTAAATACTGACTCAAAGGTAGCCGTATTTTCTTAGAAAGGTTTTTTTAATTATTTTCAAAATGCAGGTAGGGTATACAATTTATCCCATTAGCATTTAAGATCTCCTTGATATTTTGAACCAATATTTGTACGTGCTTTCACTGTTGTTTCTACGTCACAGACCTCCAATTTCATTAAAACTAAACAAAAAGTCGGCTGTAGTTTCTGCATTTTCCGGGAAGATTTCCCCAAATATTTTACTCGGAGTGACTTTGGAGTTCAAACTGATTTAAATCTATTTTCGATAATAATTAAATTCATTATTATTGCAATACTCAAATCAACGCAGTGAAAGTATTGTTAATTCTTAGATATTTATTAGCTAGTAATTTATGATAAACCACAAGCTTTACCTGATACACCAATGTGGCTGTCAATGAAATGTTAAGCCTTAGTTCACGAGGCTATAAACATCAACTGTTAAACATCATCGAAACCGTGCTAAATTTTTCGTTATTTTAAATATTTAAACCCTCTCCTTTTATGACTAGTTAAGTAAAATAAATACTTTTATACTTCAAACATTTGATATAACAAATTTAACAATATCACTTGGATTAATTTTAATTCGCCGTGTATTGTAAATACTTACACTCGGTAGCAGACGACATACCGAGCTCAAGAGTCCAGCGAGGGTAACAACAAGGAGTAATATATATAACGTTGATCTAAATCATCCTTGCAAAAACAGTTTTCCTTCCCCCTCTAACCGTAACGAACATAATAATGAATTATAATAATCAGCTAGGCTAATACCCAAGGCACCACCCTAGGCCTAAGTCATCAAGCGACTTTTAAAGGCATTAATTAAGGTGGCCGGGTTACAATGCGTAGGAGGGTGGTGGCAAGCCCTTCAAGCCACGCGAGCCAACAGCTCCCTACACTCACTATTACCGTTAACCTCTACAAAATTTTATGGAAGGGGAAACCGAAGAGCTCGGGTGGGAAAACCCCTCAAACCAGCGGGGTGAGAACTTACAAACTCAACGCGGAAGGAGTGGTTCTGAGTTTTCATCCAGTGGAAAGGTCTATTACGAGTAAGAATATTAAATCTATGAATAAACCCCAGCAACAACTGATATAACGAGCCCTTTTTCGCACGATTTCGCATTTTAAAATGATTTTATAAATAAAAACCGTCCGAATAAGAATCGAAATTTGGAAAACATGCAGCGGAGCTGAAATGAAAAAGCAGCGGAGGATTCTGGGAATGGGAACAGTCCATCTTATCAGTCTTCTCCGCGCGTCATCGCGTGAAAACACGTCGCGAGCCCTGTCTAAACAGTCTAATCACGTATTTCAATTTCGGAGACTTCATTTTACCCCCCAACAAACATAACAGCGGCCCATCTCGCTTCGGATCTGACAGTGGGTCTTTCGCGCCATACATTACCGTCCAAACGTCCGCCCTCTTACGCTGTACGACTCGGGAATTTGCATAGCCGAATATTTGGCCGACCAATGAAAGCTACAGAGAGGAGGGAGACGGGACGCTTTTCAAATTATCATTTATCCGACGCGCGCGCGCGCTGTCATCCTCGGATTAATTCGCACGTGACTCACTAACTACACGACAGCGTCAATCACGTCAAACCACGCGCGCCTCTTGCGGAGAGACGGACAAAAAATATTATACAGGGTGTTTGAAGGAGTTGCAGGAGGTGAGTTGAGAAGTGCGCGTATTTATTTTCCTCATTTTCCTACCATGAGTGAAAAGAGCGCCAGAGAGCTTCAAAGTGTGGCCTACTAGCCCCGGGAAGTATAGGTTGCAACAAGCGCGCAAGTAAGCAGCAGGGAAACGCGAACATTAAGGTTTGGGTTGGTATGATAGGTGAAAAAGGACTTGGTAAACAAATCGAGGTAACCAGCGTAAAAAAGTAAACTTAAACAGTATTTAAAGTTAGAGGTTGGCGGAACGAATAAATAAAAGAACTGGCGGATATTCATGGACTTGGACTAGCGGATAACAATGCTGTGGCTGCTCAACGTCTCTACCAGGAAAGGGACCCGAACCGGCGCATCCCCGTCTCAAGGTCTTTTACCAATGTCCATCGTCGATTACGTGAGACAGGCACATTCTGGGTACGTTACTTAATTTTTTACTTGAATTTCTCTGTGACTGGTTCGTTACAAACGTATTGTTCGTTTTACAGAACAGGAACGAAGTAGGTCGACCACGGGTTTCCCGCAATGTTCAGTCGGTTTTCCGCTCGTTGCAGCCTACTTACAGGGGCTAGTAGGCCACACTTTGAAGCTCTCTGGCGCTCTTTTAACTCATCGTAGGAAAATGGGACAAAAACAGGCATACTTATCAACTCACCCCTACAACTCCTTCAAATTTTTGCATAACCTTTAGAAACACCCTGTATAATAGAGAGGAAGAGGGGGGGGGGTGTAAAAGGTGGCGCGTGACTACGGCACGGGTCACGCGCTTCGGAGTACCCTTCCCATCATATTTTTTTTCCCTGCTACTAGATTTTTTTTTACCATTTCTTTAATTTTTGTGTCTTCCCCCTCAAATATTCTCCGCTATCTTCCCCATGTTGGAATTTAAATAAAACTTATGGAAATTTCAGCTTTTAGAACCGAGATTATGTTTTTCACGCGTTCCCCCCCCCCCCATTTTTTTGATAGAAGGCTCTTAAATGGGCGGGGTCGTGTAAGCTGGATTTTGTTCGAACACCTCCCTCTGTCGTCTACTACTAACACTACCAGAATTCATTTTTTTCACTCTCTAAGTCTATTAATAGGGAGATTATCCAATTCTTAATCATTTTACAGAGATAATAACCAGCTAGGCTAATACCCAAGACACCACCTTAGGTCCAAATCAGCTAGCGACTTTGCGCAGGAGGGTGGTTCAAAGTGATAATTGGAGATTTAAAAGTCTTCGATTTCGATTAAATTACTAATCCGATGTCACTTCCATCTAGGAGCAACAGACACAACACCCCACACAAGGAGAACGCAACCCTTTAAAAGTCGTGCATTTTCTTGGCTACATTTTTCATTGGTCAGACGCTTTAGCGCCTGCTGCCGTCGGAAGGGGAAAATTCGGAAATTGTCCTCCCCCTTTCCGTAAAACGTTCAGCTTAAAGGCTCGTTCAATGAAATTTGTACACAACACTGCGTTAGCGTGTTTAAAGGCTAGCTGAGTTCTCCTTGTGTTTGTTGCTCCTAGCTTCCATGGTCATATACTTTTATTTATTAAAGATTTATTAAAATATATATTTTTGGATTCTACAAAATAATTATCAGGATTTGACAAGCACTGAAACCAAGAGCGATTTAAAAATCTTATAAAACGGGATTAAGCCACCCGAGAAAACGTGAACGGGGGAAGTTGTAGACGTGTAGATTCTATAGATTAAAGCTACTTCTACACTCAGCTACAAGTTCAACTCTACACGTTTTTTAGAGATGGTTTTAGAAAATGAAAACTTTGAAATGGATACCCCTGGTAGCTTACTTCTTACTGAACACAGGAGCGCTGCGTGTCGAACACTTCTACAGGGGCTTGTAGATCAAAAATAGACCAAAACAAAACTGTGTTTTATCATTTCGTCTATGGTTTTATAGTAAATTCCAAATCTATTTTGTATTCGCGACCGAAAACTATCGCTACGCCCCCTTTGGTTCGCGATTGAAACTTAGATAGGTAGCGGCTAAAGCAGACGCTATTAGTTTTTCTTCGTAGTTATTCGTAAATTTTACTTTATAAATAATGATACTTGCATTTTAATATTAATTTTGCATCGTTTGCTTATATTTTAATTTTTAATTTGTCTGTAGTAGACGCTAGATCACCTTTTTGGAGGAAAGTCCAGGCCAGTGGCAAATTGGCAAATTGTGGAAAATTGGCAAATTGTCAAATTGGCAAATACTGGAAAATTGGAAAATTGGCAAATTGTGGAAAATTGGAAAATTGTGGAAAATTGGAAAATTGGCAAATTGTGAAAAACTGGAAAAGGGGCAAATTGTGGAAAATTGGAAAATTGGCAAATTGTGAAAAACTGGAAAAGGGGCAAATTGTGGAAAATTGGAAAATTGGCAAATAGTGGCTAATAAAGGAAAATTGCATTTAAAAGCCAAAAAATAATTGGAATTAATTTTTAAGAAGTTTATTATAAAATCGTCTTAGTTTACACTGAACAATGTTAAAATTAATAATTTCAAAAAATTAACAGACTATTCTAATGTTGATCAGAATCTGACCTTTCCTATGCATATATACAAGCTTTAAGTAGCCCAAATCTGAAAAATTTGTGTTGAAATATTTTATTAATATTATTTTTTAATTTTCTGTGGTAAAAAAATTTATTTGCCACTAAATTGACTTTTGTCCAGGCCGGAATATTCCACTATTGTCCACCAGCCCTTTTCTACCTAGAAACTAGCGCCGTTACGCCACCTAGACGCATTTCAGTCTCGAATAAAATTACTTTTGAATTATAAAATACCGCCACAAAAGCGAGTGAAAAAACCGCTAAAACACTTAAAATACCAAAATGCGCAAATACAAGCCCAAACTAAATAAAAGAAGAATTACCCATAAAAGTGCGAATTCGCCCTGCTCTCAAGCCTTCGACGTCCAAAGGTACATGGCCAAGAGTACTGTAAAAGGGTATATTTGGATGGGGGGTTTATAGAGGGCAATAAGGTACAAAGTGTGCCCCATAAAAGAGCTTAAAACGACCATACTAATACCAGAAGGGGGCACTAAAAACGGGGGGTCCTAAGTCGTATTCGCGCCACCCACATGGCCGCCGCCGCCAATGAAGTTCAAATGATTGAAATAAACCCCGAGGAAGAGAGCATTCGAGAAAGATAAAACGAAACTGAGCTCGAGAAAAGAGCTTTCCGGAGATGCTCTCGTTGGATTGCGGATGCTGGATCAAATTAAGTTGAGAACCGTGGTCGTATCTACCAACGAATAAAACTTGCAATATTCACCACTTCATTTACGCATTATTCATAGTCAAGAAAAATTGCGAGTACGAAAACATAATCATTTATTACTAATTAGTATTGATAATAACATATTAAGAGTATATCAATACTATAGAATAGTAATGTTAATTTTCCGGAAAATAAAATGCGGAAAAAGTTCCAGAAAATTTTCCGGAAATCCGAAAAATAAAAAATTGAAACACAAATTACTTTTTAAGGGTTTTTAATGTTTTTAACTATCGGTATAAAATGTCTAATAACAGTAAACATACTACAAAACATTAATAGTGTTACATTGTTAATCAGTTTAAACTAGTCTAGAGGTTTAGTTTTACTTTCAGATTCGAAAAATGAGGCGAAAATGCCGCTTTATTTAAATTTGCAAATAATATATTAGACTAATCTTGGAATGAAAACTTCTTTATTTTTTGCGGAAAAATACGGATAATATTATCAGGGATAAACCACGATAATTACGAGTATATATGCTCACGAATATATTTTGAGGAAAAATCACGAATGACCACGAGCATATATTATCAGAAAAACCGCATGCCTAATTATCACCAGAATATATACTCACGAACGATCATGAGTATATATGCTGAGAAAAAATCACGAATGGTCACAGGTATATAACTGCAGAAAAATTACGAATAATGACGAGCTCAGGAACAAATCACGAATGAGCATGAGCATATATTTTCATGAATGAATCAGTATAAGTGCAAAAATAAATCACGAATAATCACGATCATATATTATCAGTAAATTCACGAATAATCACGATCATATATTATCAGAAAAATCACGAATAAACACGATCATATATTATCAGAAAAATCACGAATGATCACTAAAAATTGCCAAAACCATTTTAAGCACTATAATATTATTTGATCTATATTGAAAAATCGAAAAATAACGAGCATTTATAATCACGAATGATCACGAGTATATATAATCACGAATAATCACGAATGATCACGAGTATATATATTATGACGAATAATCACCAGCATTTACAATAACGAATGATCCCGAGTATATATAATCACGAATAATCGCGAATGATCACGAGTATATATAATCACGAATATGTATAATCACGAATGATCACTAGTATATATAATCACGAATAATCACGAATGATCACGAGTATATATATTATGACGAATAATCACCAGCATTTACAATAACGAATGATCACGAGTATATATAATCACGAATAATCTCGAATGATCACGAGTATATATAATCACGAATAATCTCGAATGATCACGAGTATATATAATCACGAATGATCACGAGTATATATAATCACGAATAATCTCGAATGATCACGAGTATATATAATCACGAATATGTATAATCACGAATGATCACGAGTATATATTCTAAGAAAAAAATCAAGAATAATAATAATAATCCAAGAAAATGATCCGTTCTACGTAACCTATTGCCATTTTCGACAAACGCTAATTTGTTATTCTTAAGAGATCTGGTTCTACTAGCGCCAGCCCTATAGGTAAGTCTGCTCGATAGCGAACGGTAAGAAAAAGGTATACGACAAAGTTGTTGTACCGTGAGGGGGGAGGGAAGACTGCCTTCCCCCATAGAATATATTACAATGAAGCATCCCCCCCCGCTTAACACGCCCCCCCCCCCCACTTTCGCCTTGATACGAAACAGGAACTCTATACAAGAAAGGTAAAATGGAAAAAATCCATAACAGGCTAAAAGGGAGGATGATGAGAAGATGAGGATGAAAGGCAGAAAGGCGACTTTGCCGCCGCATCCGCGGCTCCTGAGCTTCTCTTTTCCATTTATGGATGGGAAACATATTGGAGCGCGTCATCGCGACCTAACGCTTCTAAACAAACCTCGACACGGAGTACAGTCTGCGCTCATTGAATCGCGGACGACGATATCGGGTAAGGTCGAATTTCGGGGAGCGTGATTACGTAATGCCTCGTGACACTACGTAAGAAAGCGCGAGAGGGAGGTACAACCTGCCTCTTACGGCGATACGCGCTGATAGCGGATGAGAGGGCAATTTGAGACGTATAATGTAGACGGGGATTTTGGCGGGTAGGTCCGGGGTATCGGATGCAAAAACATGAAAAGGTCTGCCACTTTTCTACGCCAGGGGGAGCCGGATTCGCTATTTGGTATATTATACTAGTGACTAGTAGCACTCTGGACCCTGAGGTTGCTATAGCCATTACCCAAAAACCTTCTATTTTTTGGTACCCTGGATAAAAGGGGATGGGATGGGACTAGGGGCCATTACCGGTAATACGGGAGAGTAGAAAATAAGACAGACACGGCGATCGGAGGGTTAAGATTTCGAGTTTCTGCTTTAGCCTTGAAAGACAATAAACTAGTACAGGCGGGCATTTTTATTTCCACGAATGAAATACGATACAGTCAGCCTCACGAAAATTAGACCCACAACATACGTCTTCGTATAGCTTCCAGTTTTTAATAAAAAGGACGTTGCGGAAGAATTCCGTTTGTCTAGAATAACCTCTCTAGGGCAGAGTACCAATGGTCGTATAGTTTCGAATATTAAACCTTTTTAATGTAATTTGAGCTACTGGTTTCCGCTGTATTCTTGATGCACGACATGGAAAAACCCACATTTTATATAAAATGAAATTGAATTCTTACATCAAAATCTAGATATTTACTCGCATATTTACTTATATCAATTTGTAGAAAAAAAGGTTATATTCCTAAGATTATTTAGACTCAAATCGAAATAAAGTTTTCTTTATTATGATATTGAAACAATATTATAGTTTACTATAAATTTTATTATAGATTACTAAAATTGTAGTTATTATTACAGCATTCAAATATTATTTAAATTATGTTTGGTATTTATTATTACAGTATTAAAATATTATTTAAATTAAGTTTTGTATTCATTATTATCACAGTATTAATATATTATTTAAATTAAGTTTGTATTTATTATCACAGTATTAAAATATTATTCAGATAAAAATTTTTATTCATTATTATTACAGTATTAAAATATTATTTAAATTAAGTTTTGTGTTTATTATTACAGTATTTAAATATTATTCAAATTATGTTTTGTATTCATTATTACAGTATTAAAATATTATTTAGATTAAGTTTTGTATTCATTATTATTACAGTATTAAAATATTATTTATATTAAGTTTTGTATTTATTATTACAGTATTTAAATATTATTCAAATTATGTTTTGTATTCATTATTACAGTATTAAAATATTATTCAGATTATGTTTTGTATTTATTATTACAGTATTCCAATATTATTTAAATTAGTAGCGTTCAAAAACTATCGCTTCTAAAATCGTGAAAAATTTCATAATTTTTCAGAAATTTACAAATAACAACAATCTCCCCCGAGAGAGTACATACTGAAAATTTCACATTTCTAGAAAGTATAGTTTTTGAGAAAAATGCCTGGGCCGATCAAATGAAGACACCCTGTAGACGTAATTTTGAAAATCAGGCTCACTTACACCAATAACTTTCTATATTGTCAAGAGATGTGGCTCTTCAAAAGCATATCGCGCATATTTTAATCCTTTTTGGCGGAAGCTGATGGGCCGACATCAAAGAGCCGCCGGGAGTTTCAAAGGCCCCGCGATTTCACCGCCCGTTATAGATTCAAACTTTTGAAATGGCGCCGGGAAAAGACTCCTATTGGGTAATAATTTAGGGTAGATACGAGCGAGTTTAAAGGCCGACTACATAGTTATTCGGTTTACTCTGTTTCTCACTGGTAGTCGGCTGCTTGCATAGCACATGTGTCTTGCAGCGAGCCAGCTTCCAGTGAAAGACAGAGTAAACCAAATAAATATGTAGTCGGCCTTTAAAGAGAAGGTGCGACCAAATGAAGAGGTTAATTAAAGGAAGAATTGAGGCTAACCAGAGTTAATTTGTGGATTGAACTTCGAAGTTGTCGAAATTAATTGATAATTATAGTCTTATTGTAATGGAACCGGAGTATTAAAATAGACAATTAGAACAGCAGGCTTTTACCTTTCTGTAGCAGGTTGTTCATTAAAAAAGATTTTTGAAATATTCGAAATCAACTTACAAATTCTATACTTCTTAATAGTGTGTCAAATTCAGCGTCGATATATCGGTATCCAGATTATATGATATTAAGTCTTAAATCCAAATTCGGAAATTCAAAATTTATTTTAAAATCTTGAAAATGGTTAAAGGCCGACTACATAGTTATTAGGTTTATTCTGTCTTTCACTGGAAGCTGGCTCGCTGGAAGACACATGTGCTATGCAAGCAGCCGACTACCAGTGAGAAACAAAGTAAACCGAATAAATATGTAGTCGGCCTTTAAGTGAAGTTAGGGTTCAAAATCCCTTTTGAAATCTTGAAAATGGTTAGATTATGGTTCAAAATCCATTTTAAAATCTAGAAAATGGTTAGGTTATGGTTCAAAATGCATATGAAAATCTTGAAAATGGTTAGGTTATGGTTCAAATTCCATTTTAAAATCTTGATAATGGTTAGGTTATGGTTCAAAATCTTTTTTAAAATCTTGAAAATGGTTAGGTTATGGTTCAAAATCCATTTTAAAATCTTGATAATGGTTAGGTTATGGTTCAAAATCCTTTTTGAACTCTTGATAATGGTTAGGTTATGGTTCAAAATCAATTTTAAAATTTTTAAAATGGTTAGGTTATGGTTCAAAATCCTTTTTAAAATCATGAAAACGGTTAAGTTATGGTTCAAAATCCATTTTAAAATCTTGATAATGGTTAGGTTATGGTTCAAAATCCTTTATGAAATCTTGATAATATTTAGGTTGTGGTTCAAAATCCATTTTGAAATCTTGATAATATGTAGGTTGTGGTTCAAAATCCATTTTGAAATCTTGATAATATGTAGGTTGTGGTTCAAAATCCATTTTAAAATCTTGATAATGGTTAGGTTATGGTTCAAAATCCATTTTAAAATCTTGATAATGGTTAGGTTATGGTTCAAAATCCATTTTAAAATCATGAAAACGGTTAAGTTATGGTTCAAAATCCTTTTTAAAATCTTGAAAATGGTTAAGTGAAAGTTAAAAATAAATTTTAATTTTTTGGTCTCGAAATTTATGTTTAAATCTTGAAAATGGTTAGGATAAGTTCCGAAACCCAATTGAATTTTTTTTAAATGCTTGGGTTATGCTTTTAAAATACATTTGGAAATATTGAAAATGGTGAGGTGAAGGTTTAAAAGCCATTTTTTGTTATTTGTAACATAGGCTTATTTTTTTGTAATTTAGGTTTATATTTCTGTTTCAAATTGTACAAAATGTATTACAACATCAGATATGCATACGGTATCAACACGATGAAACTAAACAGACCTCAAGGCAAAATGGTAGAAAATTATTCAAAACGAAGACGTTATGTTGGTTGAAGCTTTTGTTAGATTAGGGTTAGTTTAGATTTCTAAATTCATCGAATTTCGGTTAAATATTTGCGCAAAATATCTTACATCGTTAGTGAAACTAAGTAAATTTTCCTAGACACGAATAATAAGGGCGTGAATAATTTGAATAAAGTAACGTTATTTTAAAAATTTCAACTCTTTTATTCCGTAAAGATTGAAAATTTCAAAACACGGCGAATAATTCACGCTGGCCGTCAATTATTGAAGCAGTTCTCCTTTTAGAAATTAAGCCGTAATCTTCGCCTGGAACAATTAAAACGCAAAGTCCGATAACTTCGCGTGAATTTAATATATAATAAACGCACTTTCTCCTCCGAAAATCCGGTTTAGTTTCCGCAGATGTTTGGGATATTTTCCACCTATAATTTGAGCTTTGACTCATTACTACCGTTATTCCTAGAGCTCCCTCTTTCGGGTGGTTTTAGAAAGGTCGCATTTTACGCGTACGCATCGGGGTCGTTTATAATTGAGATGTTATATATCTGAATTTGAATATTTGTCAAAATTAAAGTACTTCACCCCCACCCGCCCCAGGCAGTGTACTAACGGTAAGGAATGTTAGAAGGGAGCGAAACCTAGCGGGTATTTTAGGAACTACACTCTTGGGATTAATATACCTATAAGAGCTCTTAATATACGATTATAAATGCTTGAGAAATGAATTAATATTTTCCATTTAAAGAAGAATCTGAAACCATTCGAAAATTTCTGAAATTGTTTTGCATTCAATGGATTTACGCATTGTAATACCAAAAGTAAATAAACATAAACAGAAAGCCTTTACTTTGAACCTGAGCCAGGTCCTTGTAATCTGAGAACTACTTTATCTCCTATCCGGGGCCGATGCTCGCTGGGGCATTGAACAAGGTACGCGTGTAAACTGGCCCCCAAAAGACGAACCAGAGAGCTTACGCAAAATCCCGCCAGAGTCGCTAGTATCGTCTGACACTACTTTCCCAACCAATATTTCAAACTTTGAGGAGTCTTCTGATTGGTTGAAGCTTTTAGGAGCTTGCATCTCTGATTACGTCGAAGTCATTGGCAAAGGGAGAACAAGGTTCAAATAAGACACTTTCTGTTTATGTCTATTTAATAAAAATAAACAGCCAGGCTAATACCCATGGCACCACCTTAGGCCAAAGTCATCAAGAAACTTTTCAAGCCATTAAATCAGGTGGCCTGGTTACAATGCGTAGAAGGGTGGTGGCAAGCCCTGCAAGCCACGCGAGCCAACAGCTCGCTACACTCACTATTACCGCTAACCTCGACAAGTTTTTATGGAAGTGGAAACCGAAGAACTTAACCATTGGTGAGAGACCTTGCAAACACAACGTGGAAGGAGTAGTTCCGAGTTTTCACCCAGTGCCACAAGCTGGTATCGAACCCGGCTCCTCTTGCTGCTAAGCGAAAGTGCTAACCACTCTGCACCCCAACCATTACTTTTGGTAATACGCGTTTCGGTCTAGGCGCATGCGCGTTAAACCTAAAACAGATCGTTTAAAAGTTGACGTACAAAATGGCGTCGTCTACTTTGGTATTACGTGTTTCGGTCTAGGCGCATGCGCGGTTCAGATAAAACGGATCGTGGCATCGGAGGTTAATCCTCCGATGACGTCCTTTTCGACGTCATTGGAGGATTAGCAATCGTAAAATCAATCCAATTTCGAAATTCATTGCGAAATAGTTCAGAAAACAGACAGAAGGCGGTGCTCATATCGACACTGCTTTATTGGAAGAACGATATCCTGTTCTACCAAGTCCTCGTCCTTCCACTGAACCGTAAAATATGTTTCTGCCTGAAAATCTCGACAACTTCCAATTTTTATTTATTTATTTTATTGATATTTTAACGTTTAAGTCCTCTTAATCTTGGCAAATTGATTAATTATGTGAGAATAAACTACTTTTGAATTAAATTTCAAATTAAATTAAATTTTTAATTATAGCATAAAACATTAAATAGGATATTACAGGACCATTTCAGAATTATAGGATCGTTGGACACACTTTCCTAGATCCATTTCAAATTCCGTGGCTTTTAGATCCATTTTTTTCTTAAATTCCCTATCTTTTGTACTAATTTCTTAAATTCCCTGTCTTTTGTACTAATTTCTTAAATTCCCTGTCTTTTGTACTAATTTCTTAAATTCCCTGTCTTTTGTACTAATTTCTTAAATTCCCTGTCTTTTGTACTAATTTCTTAAATTCCCTATCTTTTGTACTAATTTCTTAAATTCCCTATCTTTTGTACTAATTTCTTAAATTCCCTATCTTTTGTACTAATTTCTTAAATTCCCTGTCTTTTGTACTAATTTCTTAAATTCCCTGTCTTTTGTACTAATTTCTTAAATTCCCTGTCTTTTGTACTAATTTCTTAAATTCCCTATCTTTTGTACTAATTTCTTAAATTCCCTATCTTTTGTACTAATTTCTTAAATTCCCTATCTTTTGTACTAATTTCTTAAATTCCCTGTCTTTTGTACTAATTTCTTAAATTCCCTGTCTTTTGTACTAATTTCTTAAATTCCCTGTCTTTTGTACTAATTTCTTAAATTCCCTATCTTTTGTACTAATTTCTTAAATTCCCTATCTTTTGTACTAATTTCTTAAATTCCCTATCTTTTGTACTAATTTCTTAAATTCCCTGTCTTTTGTACTAATTTCTTAAATTCCCTGTCTTTTGTACTAATTTCTTAAATTCCCTGTCTTTTGTACTAATTTCTTAAATTCCCTGTCTTTTGTACTAATTTCTTAAATTCCCTATCTTTTGTACTAATTTCTTAAATTCCCTGTCTTTTATACAAATTTCTTAAATTCCCTGTCTATTATAGAATGTTTCTTAAATTCCCTGTCTTTTAAACAAATTTCTTTAATTCCCTGTCTTTTAAACAAATTTCTTTAATTCCCTGTCTTTTAAACAAATTTCTTTAATTCCCTGTCTTTTAAACAAATTTCTTTAATTCCCTGTCTTTTAAACAAATTTCTTTAATTCCCTGTCTTTTAAACAAATTTCTTTAATTCCCTGTCTTTTAAACAAATTTCTTTAATTCCCTGTCTTTTAAACAAATTTCTTTAATTCCCTGTCTTTTAAACAAATTTCTTAAATTCCCTGTCTATTATAGAATGTTTCTTAAATTCCCTGTCTATTATAGAATGTTTCTTAAATTCCCTGTCTTTTATACAAATTTCTTAAATTCCCTGTCTTTTAAACAAATTTCTTTAATTCCCTGTCTTTTAAACAAATTTCTTTAATTCCCTGTCTTTTAAACAAATTTCTTTAATTCCCTGTCTTTTAAACAAATTTCTTTAATTCCCTGTCTTTTAAACAAATTTCTTAAATTCCCTGTCTATTATAGAATGTTTCTTAAATTCCCTGTCTTTTATACAAATTTCTTAAATTCCCTGTCTTTTAAACAAATTTCTTTAATTCCCTGTCTTTTAAACAAATTTCTTTAATTCCCTGTCTTTTAAACAAATTTCTTAAATTCCCTGTCTATTATAGAATGTTTCTTAAATTCCCTGTCTTTTATACAAATTTCTTAAATTCCCTGTCTTTTAAACAAATTTATTTAATTCCCTGTCTTTTAAACAAATTTCTTTAATTCCCTGTCTTTTATACAAATTTCTTAAATTCCCTGTCTTTTAAACCAATTTCTTTAATTCCCTTACATTTCAAAATTCCATGACTTTTCTAGGAATTTCAGGATTTTCAGACTCTGATTGTAAATTTCCCTTTACAGAAATCTATCAAACGCAAAATACATTATTTGAGAGAAAGGGGGGAGGGAGGGGGGAGGGGAGGGAAAAACAGTAAGTGTTTCCGAAAAATTGAACTTTCCCAGATGTAAATTCTCCAGCTAGAACTGCCGAATATCTTCCATCCTCTAAATTAAAGATAGAGCCTTCAAACGGCTGCAACCTCTGACCGCGTAATCGATACAAGGGCACGGCGAACCGTTACGAAGTCGCCACGGACTCCGGGAAGGTCCCGTGGCTTTAAAAGGCATTTCTGCCAAAGAAATAAAGTCGAGATCGGCGAGATTAATGCGCCCATGTTGGAGTGTCGTGACGTATGTAAAATATTAGCCGCAACGACGGATTCCCGAGCTCAGTTTCGTGGCAGCCCCCCCCCCCAAAACAAGGTGGCCAAAAGGAAAGGTTTGGTCCAGCGCCAACTTCATTCCTAAAACCGAACATGGGGCGAGAAAAGCGCGGTATTTCTATTTTAATATTGATGAGATTTAATTCGTTTACATGAATTTAATTATTAATTTTAATTTAGTAATAATTGAACTAAAATTAAAAAACTCATTTTTTGAATGAATAAATTTCTTTTTGAACTAAAAAATTCAGTATATACACCAAATTCTCAATGTTTTAATTAAAAAATAAATTTAATCGTGCAAAAAATTAAAATTTTTTTAATTTAAGTTTAATATCATAAGCATGAAGCTCCACACGATTTGTTTTTTACTTAGTAATTATTTAATTCTTAATTTTCATTTATTAAATTAATTCTTAATTTTCATTTAATATTAAATTAATTCTTAATTTTCATTTAATATTAAATTAATTCTTAATTTTCATTTAATATTAAATTAATTCTTAATTTTCATTTAATATTAAATTAATTCTTAATTTTCATTTAATATTAAATTAATTCTTAATTTTCATTTAATATTAAATTAATTCTTAATTTTCATTTAATATTAAATTAATTCTTAATTTTCATTTAATATTAAATTAATTCTTAATTTTCATTTAATATTAAATTATTTCTTAATTTTCGTTTATTAAATTAATTCTTAATTTTCATTTAATATTAAATTAATTCTTAATTTTCATTTAATATTAAATTAATTCTTAATTTTCATTTAATATTAAATTATTTCTTAATTTTCATTTAATATTAAATTATTTCTTAATTTTCATTTAATATTAAATTATTTCTTAATTTTCATTTAATATTAAATTATTTCTTAATTTTCATTTAATATTAAATTTTTTTCTTAATTTTCATTTAATATTAAATTATTTCTTAATTTTTATTTAATATTAAATTATTTCTTAACTTTTATTTAATATTAAATTATTTCTTAATTTTCATTTAATATTAATTTTTTTTCTTAATTTTCATTTAATATTAAATTATTTCTTAATTTACATTTAATATTAAATTAATTCTTAATTTTCATTTAATATTAAATTAATTCTTAATTTTCGTTTATTAAATTAATTCTTAATTTTCATTTAATATTAAATTAATTCTTAATTTTCATTTAATATTAAATTAATTCTTAATTTTCATTTAATATTAAATTATTTCTTAATTTTCATTTAATATTAAATTATTTCTTAATTTTCATTTAATATTAAATTATTTCTTAATTTTCATTTAATATTAAATTTTTTTCTTAATTTTCATTTAATATTAAATTATTTCTTAATTTTTATTTAATATTAAATTATTTCTTAACTTTTATTTAATATTAAATTATTTCTTAATTTTCATTTAATATTAATTTTTTTTCTTAATTTTCATTTAATATTAAATTATTTCTTAATTTACATTTAATATTAAATTAATTCTTAATTTTCATTTAATATTAAATTAATTCTTAATTTTCATTTAATATTAAATTAATTCTAAATTTCCATTTAATATTAATTCTAATCTTATTTTTAATTTAACATTAATTTAATTCTAAATTTAATTAATTTTTGTTTATTTTATTTTAATTTTATGTTTAATTTTATGTTTAATTTCATTTTAATTTTATGTTTCATTTTATTTTAATTTTGTTTCATTTTATTTTCATTTAATATTAATTTAATTACCAAATGACGCTACAAAGTTATAACTTGCAACCCCACAAGATAGAGCTCTTAAATCTTAGAACAGACAGCGAAGGAGCAAAACGAAATTTATTAATTGTGTTCCTTTGTCGGAGTATAGTTACGGCGCCCTCTACGATGCGCCGGACTAAAAAAAAGTCCACTCAAGATTTGAAGGAGCGAGAAAGAACGGAGAGGCGGGGTTGGCCCAGACATCCGTGTGAATTTTTGGCAACACCCCGGTTGACCCCACACGCTGACCCTCCGCATTCCCTCGAAAAGTGCCCGTTCTCGCCACCAGATGGCGTTCTATAACCGCGTATCCGGGCTCCCACAGTCACTGTTTGTTTATGAAATAGTTCGCCACCCTAATTCCGAGTCAAACAATTTTTCTGTAGGAAATTCAAGAAATAATTTAGTTTTTGCCTAAAATTTAAATATTAACGAAAAATTAATAACAGTAATTCTAAAGGATTCTTTTCTTTAAGAAAATTAGTCGAAGTTCTGTGTGTGTATATAAAAGAACTAAAAACCTAAACGTCGTTATATTTGCATCTATTTCAAAAGATTATTCAAAACTAGGCTTAGCTAGTGGTAAACTAGTTTCGGTTTCAGTCAGTTCACTAGCTAAGGCTAGATTTACTAAATTTTTTTATATATGCAAATATAACGAAGTTTTGGTTTTTAATGTTTTAAGATGATTTTTTGTTTTAAATAATATTTAATATTTATTTTTTACATTACTTTTCTCTGAGCGCTTTTCGTTTTACAATATTTTGGTTATCCAACGTTACTCAGACCACTTACTTCCTACACGACTCGTAACGACACAAAATATATTAGTCAATTTACGTCAGCGGATATATTTTGAATAAATATTTAATATTTTTAACTAAATATGAATTTAATAAGAATCTTCAAAGCTGTTATTCGCAATAATTTGTTGAAATATTTAATATGTTAACTAAATATGAATTTAATAACAACAAAGCTTCTGTACGCAATAATTAACTAAATATTAATTTACGAAGTACCTTCAACGCTCTTATTCGCAATTATTCATTAAAATATTTAATATTTTAATGAAATATTAATTTATGAAGCACCTTCAAAGTGTAACTCGACTTTGAAAAAAACAATCGAGATTTCTACGAGAATAATTATAATTATAAACTTTAAAATTTTTAATAGGATCCATCTAAAATTATAAATAATAACATAATTTAAACGTAGGAAACACCTGAATATTTATTTATTAAAGGAATCAAATAAATATCCACATGTTTTCTCCGTTTAAATTTGTTTTTAGTTATAATAACTTTACGAGTGCAGTTGGGTGTAAATGTTCTAAGTTCTGCACTGATTGGTGCTCGGTTAATAAATAATAATATCTTAAAAGTAAATGTTATTTATCATCTGGTAAGTAATTTCAATTAGACCGCTTAAACCTTCTCCGAAAAATAAAGCAAACTACAAACGGAACGATACCAATCTTCAAGACGATTTAGTTTGAGAAATGTATCTTAGCCAAAAGTATTAAAGTTAAGCGGATGAAGTCAGGCTAAAACGGGAGACGATATGGCTTTACAATCTGTTTGTCAACACTGATTTATTGCCAGTTACAATGCCCCGTCGAGTGGAGGGTAAGAAGCTAGAAAGCAGAGCTTACTTAAAGGGAAGAAAGCGCATTTTGATTAATTGTTCATTATACGTGGGACGAAGAGTCGACGACAGACGGAGCCACTTATTATTTGGCCAGAGAAAGACCCAGATTGCAGTCTGCGAGCTAACTGGGTCAAAGTTTTACATTTATATCTCTCTCGCGCGCGCTCCTTTCTCTAAATCATCTCCTTCCAATCTCCCCGAAAATTGTTTCCTTAGTTCGTTCTTGAAATAATGAAATTGGATTGAAAACATTGCAGCGAAGATGAAACCGGAAGTGGAATACAGTTGATGAAATTTAAAATAAACTTCCATACCAAAAAATGCAATTTTACAGGGCTGGCATTATTTTTTTTTCTAATTCGGATTCCCAGATTTTCCTTGAACCTTTTGAGAATTTTCTTGACCATTCACAGTTTTTTTTGGCCATTCTCAAATTTACCTTGACCATTCACAGACTTTTCTTGACCATTACCAAATTTACCTTGACTATTCTCTGATTTCCTTTGACCATTTCCATATTTTCCCTGGCCATTCCCAAATTTAGCTTGACCATTCACAAATTTTCCCTTGCCATTCCCAAATTTACTTTGATCATACCAAAATTTTCAATGGTCATTCCCAAATTTACCTTGACCATTCTCAAATTTTATCTGGCCATTCACAAATTTACTTTGATCATTCCCAAATTTACCTTTACCATTCCCAAATTTTCCTTGTCCATTTCCAAATTTTAGTGGAAATTTTAATCCAAAATTTGCCAATTTTTGAGATATATTTTAGAAATCTTTTTCCATTTGCAACCAAAATTAAATTAATTGATTTTTCCCTGACTTATGTACTAGTTCTTAAAATCCTCTGACTTTAAGACCCATTTTTTCCAAATACCCATTAGACAGAACATTTATTACGTCACTTCCGCCTACGAATTTCTATCATCGTCTCTAACTGTGTTGTAGCATAAGTAACAATATAACAATACGTATGTCAATCAGGGTTAATTATCACCGAACTGATTTTCAAAGCTATTGCGCAGTCTAGGTTTAGTTCTCAGCACAGAGACTCCTGGTGTCTAAATATGCTTCATGCGAAATATACTACTAGCAAGGACGATAACACGCTACTCCGTTCGAGCGCGAGTTCAAGTCGGAGTTGGTCAGTGTCAGGAAATTAGCATTAAAACCATAGGAAGTGTCATACTTATGAAAATTATGTTACCTATGTTTGTTGGGGTAATTCTATTAAGACAATGAATCAAACTAAAATTAAAAGAACAATTATATAAGTAGCCAAACAATTATATGTAAGTAGTCAAAAACTTTATACGTAAGTAGTCAAAAACTTTATACGTAAGTAGTCAAAAACTTTATACGTAAGTAGTCAAAAACTTTATACGTAAGTAGCCAAAAACAGTATACGTAAGTAGCCCAAAAGTATACGTAAGTAGCCAAAAAAGAGTATACGTAATTAGCCCAAAAGTATACGTAAGTAGCCAAAAAAGAGTATACGTAAGTAGCCAAAGAAGTATACGTAAGTAGCGAAAAATCAACGTAAGTAGCCAAACAAATTATGCGTAAGTAGCCAAACAAATTATGCGAAAGTAGCCAAACAAATTATGCGAAAGTAGCCAAACAAATTATGCGTAAGTAGCCAAAAAGTATACGTAATTAGCCAAAAAGTATACGTAAGTAGCCAAAAAAGAGTATACGTAATTAGTCCAAAAGTATACGTAATTAGCCAAAAAGTATACGTAAGTAGCCAAAAGAATTATACGTAAGTAGCCAAAAAAGTATACGTAAGTAGCCAAAAAAGTATACGTAAGTAGCCAAAAAAGTATACGTAAGTAGCCAAAAAACGTATACGTAAGTAGTCAAAAAAGTATACGTAAGTAGTAAAAAAAATTACTATTCGTCAGTTTATCGAGAAATAAACCTTTGTAATTAATCAAACGTCTTTATAAATCGACTATATAAATGAATCTTAATAAAATTCATAAGCTTTTAAACGAAATCAGAGGAACTCTGGCACGACTTCACATTCCATACACCGCATTATTCATAAAGCGAAAACGGTACACTGGAATCGCAAAGAACCCGAACAACATATAAAACGTATCCTTATTAAGATCTAAATAAAGACTTCATTTCGAAGAAACCTAATATAAAACTTTAATATATTTAAATATATTTTAAGATAACAGAAATACTAGTGCGTGTAGATAGTATTGCAATCAACTGGTTTCAATTTCTATTGGATTTCCTAAATCGTTATCTAAATACTTGCACTTCAATAATCTCTATTGGGCATCGTTAACTAACGGTTTCAAAGACTATCAACAACCGTCTTATAGTTGACAGTCCATAAGTGGGGTGGTGGAGTGGTTAGCACTTTCGCCTCGCAGCAAGAGGACCTGGGTTAGATCCCAGCTTGTGGCACTGGGTGAAAACTCGGGACCACTCCTTCCGCGTTGAGTTTCCAAGTTCTCTCCCCGCTGGTAAAAGTTGTTTTCCCCCGAGTTCTTCGGTTTTCCCTTGTAGAGGTTAACGTTAATAGTAAGTGTAGGGAGCTGTGGGCTCGCGTGGAATGAAGGGCTTGTCATCACCCTCCTACGCGTTGTAACCCGGCCACCTGAATTAATGGCTTTAAAAGTCACTTGATGAGTAGCCTAGCTTGTTATTATTATTATTATTATTAAATAGTATATTCGGATTTAACAAAATGGAAAATTTTCCGTGAATTTGTTATATTAAAAGCTGGCTAATGTTTAAGGTAACAGACCTAATGAATATAAATATTTGAATGAAGAGTTTAGAAAAAACTGTCATTGGAATTTTGGAAGTTTCAGAAATTATTTGATTTCTGTAGTTTAGAAGATTGTGATAGAAATTTTATTTTAGGAAATAGAATGTAGATTAAATAAAATAGAACGTGTCATACTTCGTACTATTACGTTACTTATGCTTTTAGCAATATAGCGGATAAAATAAACGAAACTAATTTAACGTTATCTTAAATCTGATATATCTCCTTAAAATAATATTAAAAAAAGAACGGGGGCTGTAAAAACGGTGAAAACAATTTTATGGCTCAACGAAAATTCACGAAATATTATTTCTATAAAACATTTTTACACTCTCCGTCATTTTGGGGATGTAATTTCCTGTAACGGGGTGCAGGGGGACCAAGAAACGGGATTTCTCACTCCCCTCTCCTTCCGGATGGGGGGGGGGGGGGGGGTGGACGGTGACGAAATCAACGAAAGCTCCCGAAATTAAATTTACCCGAAAAAAAGAAAAACTTTACTTTCCTTTAAAAGAAGAGAAAGAAAAATGAAAACATAAAATGTAATAAAAATTTTAAACGAGATATAACAAATCAAATAAAATTGAATTTTTACGACGACACCAGCGCCTCGTAAAAAAAACTATCCAGTTTAATAACAGTTTAAAATAAATATGAAGTCTAAGAAAAATATTTTACCATTCGGCGTTAAATGATCGTAATATTTTAAACTAAATTAAGATTTTACGGATTGCGTTAGCCGAATTCAAAGGGTTATATCGTAAGTAACATAATTCTGATAAGTATGACACATTTTATTATGTTAGTACAGCTTCTACTAGGACCTGCAACCCTAGGTGATTCTCGCCGATTTTGTTCAAACTCGGGGATGACCTTTATGTAACTTGAAAATTCCCTTATTTCAATCAATTATACAGATTTTTAATCCTGATAATTATACAGATTTTTAATCCTGATAATTATACAGATTTTTAAGCCTGATAATTATACAGATTTTTAAGCCTGATAATTATACAGATTTTAAGCCTAACAATTATACAGATTTTTAAGCCTGATAATTATACATATTTTTAAGCCTGATAATTATACAGATTTTTAAGCCTGATAATTATACAGATTTTTAAGCCTGATAATTATACAGATTTTTAAGCCTGATAATTATACAGATTTTTAAGCCTGATAATTATACAGATTTTTAAGCCTGATAATTATACAGATTTTAAGCCTAACAATTATACAGATTTTTAAGCCTGACAATTATACAGATTTTTAAGCCTGACAATTATACAGATTTTTAAGCCTAACAATCATACAGATTTTTAAGCCTGATAATTATACATATTTTAAGCCCGATAATTATACAGATTTTAAGCCTGACAATTATACATATTTTTAAGCCTAACAATCATACAGATTTTTAAGCCCCATAATTATACAAATTTTAAGCCTGACAATTATACAGATTTTTAAGCCCCATAATTATACAAATTTTAAGCCTGAAATTATACAGATTTTTAAACATGATAATTATACAAATTTTAAGCCTGAAATTATACAGATTTTTAAACCTGATAATTTAGCATTTTTCGTGTTTGACAGATGCTCGAGCATGATAATTTTCGACACAACGCGAAATACGATAATTAGAAGTAGAAACTGAAGGACTCACTGGTACATACCAACTGATAACGGAAGTAACAAGCCATAAATGTCACTTTGTGAAAAATATCCGTATGACAAATCACAGTATATAAACGAGGTCATTTCGTTCATTTGAGAACCCCCATTAACCCTTTCGATGCGAGTTAGCACTCGTTGGAAATGATATATATATATATATATATATATATATATATATATATATATATATATATATATATATATATATATATATATATACAACAATTTTAACGACGTGGATTTATAGATAGGTCATATATAAGTGCGAGCTATATAAATCTCGTATTCCCCAACAAGGCGGCCAGGCCATAATATAAGTATCACGTCGAATGACTCTGGCTATAGTTGTCTTATATTATCAGTAATTATCGTTTGATGTATCATTTAATGACATTTATATTAATCAAATCAAGAAGGTGTCTCAAATTACAACAACAACAACATATCCCAGATCACGACGCCAACAACAACGTTTGGGGGTAAATCAATAGTTTCACTTTAAATATATTTCTAGGCGCGACTGAAAACGCGTACAGAACTAAACACCATTAAAGTGTTTCAAATTACAACGTCAACAGCAACAACATTTCCCAAATCACAACCCCAACAACCACACATAAACCAATAGTTTAAATTTAAATATATTTCTAACCCTACCCCACTTAGATTTCTTTTAAAATTAGTTTTTGGGGTTCTTTTTTTTGCGAAAAAGCCAATTTCCAAAAAAAAATTGACATCCGATGAATAGGTTTTGAGATATTACACATTGGAAAATGCCAAAAAATGGCAAAAATGGCCTTGGCCCCTGAAATAGGCAAGTAAATATCTTAATGAAAAATTATCCGATTTTAATGAAACAAACCTTGATTGAAAGACATTTTCCTGCGCGTTACATAAGTAATTTTAGAAATTTTGTACATTTGACCCTTGACCTATTTAATTTAGGTTAAAATCTTTGACCTTTGCTCTTCCTAGGTTCTTTTTTATTTTAATCATTTAATTCTAATTTTCTGAATGAATTTCAGTAGAAAATGTTAAAATCCCAATATAATATTTTTAGTTCTCGAGAAATATAATAATTTATATAAGCCCATACGAAGAATGGGTCTCAAATTACAACGCCAACAACAACAACAACATACCTCAAATCACGACGCCAACAACAACAACATTGGGGAGTAAACCAATAGTTTCACTTTAAATATATTTCTAGGCGTGACTAAAACCACGTACTTTGATATGACTGCCAATTCTCCCAATACATATTAAACAGAGGGACCTATGCCACCGAAGAAATAATGTAAATTAAAATGAAAAGGCTCCCCAAAATATGATACACGGCCCAAATTAAAGCGGCCCCGAAAGAAGGGCAAAACATGACAATGCTTTTAAACGTATGAAAGATGAACCGTCCGCCCATTGCACCCCCAAATTTGTCGGCAGCACTCGATTTTGGTGTCTTTCATTTCGTCCCAAAATCAATACGAAATGTTGAAGCCCTCTTTCCGATATAATTATAAAAGGGGACGCGAGGTGGCGCTGGGGTCGAAGTATCGACGAGACGGAAGGGGGAGGAAAATATAAGTAGCCAGCGCTCCTTAGCGGCCAATACGAGAATTACGCTTTCAAATTGTACGTTCGAGAAATTTTTATGTGATTTCGTAATAAAATTGTTTGATCAAATTAAACAAGTAGTCGCTGGAATCTAGGAGCAACAAACACAGCACTGCCCACAAAATGAGAACGCAACCCGTCAAAAGTCGTGCATTTTCTTGTGGACAGTTTTCATTGGTTAGATACTTTAGCGCCTACTGCCGTCGGAAGGGGAAAATTCGGAAATTGTCTCCCCCCCGTCCGTAAAATGTTCAGCGTAAAGGCTCGTCCAATGAAATTTGTACACAACACTGCGTTAGCGTGTTTAAAGGCTAGCTGCATTCTCCTTGTGTTTGTTGCTCCTAGCTGTAATTCACCCTAAACGAATAACATAAATTACATAATCAAAAGAAGTGTTAAAAAAATTTAAATTTAAATATTCAATACTTATTTTTAAAAGGAGAAACTACGAATTTTAAAGTGCACAATTTTAAAAATTTTCTTGTGCACTTTAAAATTCGTTGTTTCTCCTTTTAAAAATAAGTATAGCTGTGCAAGTCGCTAAAAACTTAATTAATAATTAATAAATATTAAATGTTTAACTACACCGTTCGTCTCGTGGGGTCATGGAAATTAAACCACGCCCCCTTGACTTTCCTCCAGTAATATTCCCCCTTTTTCCCGGTAAGGGTGGGGGGAAGACACTCCGGTACAATCACAGGCTCTCTCTGCGGGTAGGAGGAGCGTATCTTCCGGGAATCATTGAAATCTGCATACATTATTAGTAAAAGGTAACTTGGAGCCGAAAATATGGGCCCCATAATGCTTATTGAGGCCAATCCAACCCAGGAGACCAACTATTTAAGATTCTAAGACGGCTTTGACATTAAATATGGAATAATATAATTCAGAGTTCAAACAACATATGGTAAACAGATTTCTCTGATGTTTGCTGGACTTTCTCTGATTTGTATCTGACATTTGCAGCTTTAAAAGCACCTAATATTTTAGAATACAGCCATTGAATGCTAAGGTAACATCCTATGCGCTTCTAAAGTAAGATAAGTTGCATTTTAGAAATAACCTTCACAAATTTCACTGATTTACAGTAAATATTCGGATTTTGGACCAATATCCCTTGACGTTTTAATAAATATTATAATCTAAAGAGCCGAATGGTAATGATTTTCTTTACCATTTACCATAGTACCGGGAATCAGATTGATACTTTATTTTCAGGTGGGGTGTAGAAATGAAAGGTACGTTTGAGTTCAGTCATGAGCGGGAATGGATTTTCTATCTGGTGGTAATATTTTGAATGGCGAATGATAATTTGGGGAACGCGAATTTTGGGCATGGGTGAGAATGACAATTTTGGGTATGAGTGGGAATAAGAAGTTGGGGATTGCGAATTTTGGACTTGATTGGTAATGATATTTTGGGGAACGCGAATTTTGGGCATGGGTGGGAATAAGAATTTGGGGAATGAAAATTTGGGGAACGATCATTTTGGGCATGGGTGAGAATAAGAATTTGGTAAATGCCAATTTTGGGCATGGGTGGGAACAATAATTTGGTAAATGCGAATTTTGGGCATTTGTGGGAACAAGAATTTGGTAAATGCCAATTTTGGGCATGGGTGGGAACAAGAATTTGGTAAATGCAAATTTTAGGCATGGGTGGGAACAATAATTTGGTAAATGCAAATTTTAGGCATGGGTGGGAACAATAATTTGGTAAATGTAAATTTTGGGCATGGGTGGGAACAAGAATTTGGTAAATGCAAATTTTGCGCTTGAGTGGTAATGATAATTTGGGGAACGCGAATTTTGGGCATGGGTTGATATAAGAATTTGGGGAAAGCGAATTTTGGGCATGGATGGGAATGATAAATTTGGGCATGGGTGGGAATAAGAATATGGGGAAAGCGCATTTTGGGCATGGATGGGAATGATAATTTGGGGAAAGCGAAACATTCTAGATTTATAACAAAAATATAGTTAAGACTTGCTAGACCTCTGATCTCAGGTATCGAAATATTCTTACGAATACCGTAACTGTACGAATTGAGCATATTTTCGGATTCTGTCCTACCTTAGTGGCTTTAACGAGAGCAACACCAACTCCGTAGACCGTTAGAGAGACGGAGTTGGGTAATCGAACTTGAGGAGTCGTCAGGACACGGCCTGTGGGCTAAATAGCGACCAAGATGCCGAGTTCTGGGCTCTTCGTATTAATGTAAGCCGAACCAATATTAATCACAGTTGGTACAATAACAGGCCAAGGAGTGAATGGCCGCCGGAATGTAGGCGTCAAATATCCCCCCCCTCTCCTCGTTACTTGTCTATGCCGCTGGCCATTGTTCGATAGGCGTCATCGCCGTCGGCATTTGGTCTAATCTGTGGCGCGGACCATCACTTTAAATCCCTGTTGTTTCAGCTGCTATATTAGACCGTGCCATTGCGTATAACGACGGCCGTTAGAAATTATACACTACAGCTTCGTATCCGTTAACATCTACCAAACTAGTATTTATTAATAGTTAAACAGTATAGCGGTTATATATAGAGGTACAGAGTTACATTTCAACCTCCCAGGTGTCAATCATACTACAATGCTCTTCCAAACATTTCACGAATCACATTTTGGTCTTCAGGGTGTTTCAAAAGGTGATGCAAATATTTTAAGGAGTTGTAGGGGGTGAGTTGAGAAGTATACCTGTTTTTCCAGTTTTCCTACGATGAGTTAAAAGAGCGCCAGAGAGCTTCAAAGTGTGGCCTACTAACCCCTGGAAGTAGGCTGCAACAAGCGCAAAACCCTGACTGTTTTTACTAATCCTTAAAGTTCTCATCACTCTACCTTGACTGTTTTTACTAGTCTTTAAAATCCCCTCACTCTACCCTGACTGTTTTTACTAGTCTTTAAAATCCCCTCACTCTACCCTGACTGTTTTTACTAGTCTTTAAAATCCCCTCACTCTACCCTGACTGTTTACTAGTCTTTAAAATCCCCTCACTCTACCCTGACTGTTTACTAGTCCTTAAAATCCCCTCACTCTACCCTGACTGTTTACTAGTCTTTAAAATCCCCTCACTCTACCCTGACTGTTTACTAGTCCTTAAAATCCCCTCACTCTACCCTGACTGTTTTTACTAGTCCTTAAAATCCTCTCACTCTACCCTGACTGTTTACTAGTCTTTAAAATCCCCTCACTCTACCCTGACTGTTTTTACTAGTCTTTAAAATCCCCTCACTCTACCCTGACTGTTTACTAGTCTTTAAAATCCCCTCACTCTACCCTGACTGTTTACTAGTCCTTAAAATCCCCTCACTCTACCCTGACTGTTTACTAGTCCTTAAAATCCCCTCACTCTACCCTGACTGTTTACTAGTCTTTAAAATCCCCTCACTCTACCCTGACTGTTTACTAGTTTTTAAAATCCCCTCACTCTACCCTGACTGTTTTTACTAGTCCTTAAAATCCCCTCACTCTACCCTGACTGTTTACTAGGCTTTAAAATCCCCTCACTCTACCCTGACTGTTTACTAGTCTTTAAAATCCCCTCACTCTACCCTGACTGTTTACTAGCCTTTAAAATCCCCTCACTCTACCCTGACTGTTTACTAGTCTTTAAAATCCCCTCACTCTACCCTGACTGTTTACTAGTCTTTAAAATCCCCTCACTCTACCCTAACTGTTTTTACTAGTCCTTAAAATCCCCTCACTCTACCCTGACTGTTTTTACTAGTCCTTAAAATCCTCTCACTTTACCCTGACTGTTTTTACTAGTCCTTAAAATCCTCTCACTTTACCCTGACTGTTTTTACTAGTCCTTAAAATCATCTCACTTTACCCTGACTGTTTTTACTAGTCCTTAAAATCATCTCACTTTACTCTGACCCATTTAAAAATTACACGACTTTTAGAGCCATTGAAAAGTGCCCTGACTTTTCCATGTTTTCCGGGTATTGCGGCAACCCTGTTAAATCTAAAACCATTCGCCTCTTAAAAGTGAAAAGGCAAAGCTACAATTCCTCTGGGAAAAGAACAGCGTGGCCTTATACATAAAATATAAAAGGTCGACCTTTACAAGACCGAAGAGGAATTTAATGGTCTATCGGAGAACAAAAATATAATTATAGAGGCGAAGTAGAAGCCGAACGGAAAACAGGTTGAGTGACTAGAGCGCTGCTAGAAAATAGAATTAACTAATTAAACTTTCCACCGGCAGGGGGCGAGCGCCGATATTAAGGCCGAAGCCAGCGCGTCACTTCATTAAAGTCGACAAATTTAGTCAAAGGGAATTAAAATTTTTGTTTGCACTCTGGCTTCGGCCGCTACGAGCCCGAGCCATGAGCGGCACCTAGCGGTGGCTTTTAATGTAAAACCCCCCGCGGCTCTGGCCACAACGTGGCGCCTCCTATCGCCGAAATATATATAAAAGTAAAGCTTTTAATTGAGTTGTCTAATAGCTGGAAAACCTACAAGGGACCCGCCGAAATAATTATTCTACCACTTTGCCTTTTCTCCATTCTTTCCGATAGATGGAGACACGAGGCTTGGGCGGAGTCTAACGTTTACGCGAATGATCATTCGATTATTTTATTTTGTTACGCAAATTGTTACCTTTTTTCCAGGTGTGTTTTGTTAACCTACCAACACTGCAGTTACAACACAAAACCATAGAAAAAAAATCAGACGATAACTTTGTAGCTACGTCACCGATTACGTCATCTTAGTAATTAAAGTAATATTTCAAAAGGTTATAAATTCGCGTATTGATGGTGGATCAACGAATTTCGCATTTCCGCCACCAGATTAACAGATGTTAAGGATGATTGGCGCTAGTTAGGTTAAAACGAAATCGTGGAACGTGTTAATCGTTATTTTTACAGTCTATTCGAGGGTTGGACATAAGGATATTTTTGTAAGTCAGCTTGACTAGTGAGCCTCATATCGTTATTTATTTTAGTAAAATAAAATGGGATTGATGAATGATGAATTTATGAGACGCCATATTCGCCATTACTTATGAATATTTAGGTAAATTTTTCAAAAGTCAAATTGACTAGTGAGCCCCCAGATTCGATTAATTTTAGTAGCAGAGCAGTTATTTTGGTAGTCAAATGTCGTGACTAGTGCCTTATGTCCAACTCTAGTCCATTTGCGACCGAAAACTATCGCTACGACCCCTTTGTTTCACCATTGAAACCTAGATAGGCAGCGGCTAAAGCAGACGCTAATAGTTTTTCCTCATCGTTATTCGTAAATTTGACCTTATAAATAATTATATTTGCATTTTAATATAATTTTTGCATCGTTTGCTTATATTTTGATAAGTTTATTTAGGAAAAAACGTTCTTATGACTTTTAAATTTGTCTCTCGGTGACCAAAATTAGTATTTGGAAAATATGTTCCGGATGCGCTACGTAATAGTGCCATCTATCGGTGACCAAAATTAGTATTTGGAAGTAGGCTGCGATAAGCGCAAAACCAAGCAGCAGGGATTTTAAATACTGTTTAAGTTTACTTTTTACGCTGGTTACCTCGATTTGTTTGCAAAGTCCTTTTTACCTATCACACGAACCCAAACCTTAATGTTCGCATTTCCCTGCTGCTTGGTTTAACCCTCGTTGCAGCCTACTTCCAGGGGCTAGCAGGCCACACTTTGAAGCTCTCTGGCGCTCTATTAACTCATCGTAGGAAAATGGCGAAAAAACAAGAATACTTCTCAACTCACTCCCTACAAGGCTACAACTCCTTAATATTTTCGCATAACCTTTTGAAACACCCTGTATTTCTTATCAATCTTGAGCTTATTAAAGAATTTGGTTCCATAATTTATAACAATGGTTTACATTGAACGAATTATCGTATAACAGTTGCGTTCCGTCCTCGGACCGTTGTTTTTCTTCAGCGGTGAGACAGTTACAAACCATATAATAATAATAATAAAAATAATAATCTAGGCTAATACCCAAGGCACCACCTTAGGCCCAAGTCATCGAGCGACTTTTAAAGCCTTTATTTCAGGTGGCCAGGTTACAATGCGTAGGAGGGTGGTGGCAAGCCCTGCAAGCCACGCGAGCCAACAGCTCTCTACACTAACTATTACCGTTAACTTCTACAAGTTTTTATGGAAGGGGAAACCGAAGAGCTCGGGGGAAAACCAATTAAACCAGTGGGGAGAGAACTTGCAACTCAAAGCTGAAGGAGTTGTTCCGAGTTTTCACCCAGTGCCACAAGCTGGGATCGAACCCGGCTCCTCTTGCTGCGAGGCGAAAGTACTAACCACTCCGCCACCCCACCACACCACATGCTCAATAATACGCAAAGCGATCTACATTGCTGTACCTCAAAAGACTCGAACTACATTTATACTCGTAATTTCCAATGCTGGAACTATACACTCTTTTTAGAAACGTGTACTGGGCGCCGCCATTATCGTACAGACAACCAACGAGCCAGCCCTCTACCGCAGAAATTTCATCCCCCAAAACCGGTTTTTTCCATCACCCTCCCCGTAGACTGTAAGGTAATGGGAGGCGCGTTTAAGAGTCTATAGCACCATCTGGAAGTGGGAATTGAAGCTACAAGGACAACGATATCGACGACATCACCCACTACATGTAGATCTTCCCACCTTCCTTTCAGGGTATTACATCAAGAACGTCATTCTGAAGAAAGACCTTGGGGTTAGTCAACTTCAAATGAAAATCTATTTAATGCCAGGCAATCAATATATAATATAGATAAAAAACCGGAGTCCTCATTTATGATAAGATAAGTCGTGTAATCGTACGTGAATTCTTAAAAGTCGTATCATTGCCACTGTAAAAAAATCCACACAATTAATTCAATTGTTGATAAAGTATTTGCTCGTCTGAATCGTCCACTGTGCAAGACAAACAGGTTAAAAACTTAAAGGACTTTTCCGGTGTCCTTCCATTTATTAACCAGTTTATTCAAATATTTACAATTACTTAAAGTCTCTTAGTGTTTCTTCGTTAAAGGCCTAGTATTTCTTCTGCCTGTTTTCCTTTAAGTTTACTTCCCGCCGCGCAAATATCCTGGTGGTAGGTCAAAAGCGGAACACGTGGGCCTACCACCAGGATATTTGCGCGGCGGGAAGTAAACTTAAAGGAAAACAGGCAGAAGAAATACTAGGCCATTAAATTAACAAGCGAAATTAGGTAAGTTTCAAAATGGATTATTCAGACAAAGCTGACGAGAACTTGGTGTTTCCGCCATCAACAACGTGGGACCAAGTGTTAAAGCGATGTCACTTGGAGCTGTACGCGTGGCCGCCATTATTAGAAAGAAAGTTTTATGGCAGTCCGTTGACAAGGGATTCGAGCACGTGGAAACTAATTGGTCTCGGACACGATATCGACGCGTCTCCTGTTGCTAGGGGATTCGCTTTCAGAGTTTTGCAATGGAATGTCTTGGCTGACGGTAAGCGTTTAAATTTGACCATGGTGACCAGGGATCATCTCGATATAGTAATTCTACTTAACTTTAAAAAATACAGTCTTGACTGGTCGAAACTAGTAGAATTATTGAATACGTAATTTCCAATTAATTTCTGCTACAACAGTATCATATTGTCACTATAAAATTAAGTTCTTATGGTAAAACTTGAGTTGAAATGAATCGTGGTCTGTGTCAGCTAGGAGCCACAAACACAAGGAGAACGCAGCTAGCCTTTAAACACGCTAACGCGGGGTTGTGTACAAATTTCATTGGACGAGCCTTTACGCTGAATGTTTTACGGGCGGGGGGGGGAGACAATTTCAGAATTTTCCCCTTCCGACGGCAGCAGGCGCTAAAGCGTCTAACCAATGAAAACTGTACGCAAGAAAATACACGCCTTTTGACGGTTTGCATTCTCCTTGTCTGGGGTGCTGTGTTTGTTGCTCCTAGGTGTCAGGAACTCATGTTTATCTAGTATTTATCTACTATCATGGTTTGAGAATCTTCCAATAAGAAGGTTTAGAACTCTTTCCTCTCCTTAAGGTATAGGAATCCATACCTCTACTTGGAATGCTTAAACTGCCGTATCGCGTATGGTGATATAACTCTGAGGGTGAGACATAAAAGAAATGAGCCTGCCCACATCACGCTTCGATGATCATTCCTAGTAATCAATATGAATTCCGTTGACAGTAATGTTTTCTTACAGCATTAAGCAAAGATGCCTTTTCTTCTTGTCCAAAAGACGTTCTGCAATGGACACAACGTCGATGGCGCCTTCTGGAGGAGATAGTGACATTGCAGCCCGATATCTTGTGCTTGCAAGAAGTGGACCATTATAAATTCTTCAAAACAACCTTGGAAAGTTTAGGATTCAAGGGCGTGTTCCTGGCCAAACCCGATTCTCCGTGTTTAAAGTACGAAGAAAATAACGGACCAGATGGGTGCGCCATCTTCTGGAATGAAGAATTCTGGAGTCCATTGACGATTAAGGAAAGAGTCCTCGAAGTGAATGGTTGTAAGACCAACCAAGTGGCTCTCATGGCTATTCTTAAAAGGAACCACAATCTTTGTGGCGAAGGTAATATACAACAAGGAGAGTACCCGAGTTGTTTATTGCCGATTTTGTTCCAAGTCGGGCGTAATGTAGACCACCTACATGAGATATGAAATTTCCCAAAATGAGACTTTGCACTACCCATTCAATTTGTCATGGCAACCGAGAATATTTTTGACCACTTAAAACAAAAAAATCTCTATTTAAAAAAACATGGCATTTTCTCGGTTTCCCAGGGTACCCTGTACGATTTTTTTTTAAATTTAAAATCACGAAATGGGTAATTTGGACCACATTTAAGTAAATTTCGTAAAGTTTGAGTAAATTGGGGTAAAATTGTAACAATTTTTGGGTAAAATAAGGAAACAATCTTATTTTTGTTTTAAGTGGTCAAAAACATTTTCGGTTGCCATGGCAAATCGAATGGGTAGTGCAACGTCTCCTTTTGGGAAATTTCATATCTCATATAGTTCTATATTACGTCCGACTTGGAACAAAATTGGCCATAAACACCTCGGGTACCTTGTAAATTTAATAAATTGACATTTATAAACCTAGATGTTAAGAAATTTTTCTGGCCAACAGCTCATCAAGTACAACAAATTGGTGTGGTCACAAGGCACAGACCTTCTGAAGTGGATTCGCGAGCAGATACCAGAAAAATGTCCTCTAGTGTTAACTGGGGACTTCAACGCGGAACCACGAGAGCCCATGTACCACGCCGTATTATCCGACCAGGATCTGCAATTGGGTAGTTCGTACGCTGCCGAAGGATATTCGGGCCCCAATGCCACCTCAACAGGCGGCGATTTGGTAGAAGCCAATTTGGAGCCTCCCAGAACCACGAGACACGTCCGGAAAGTGGACCAAGAGAGTCACGCTATCGATTACATTTTCTATACGAAGAACTCATTGGTGGTGCGAAAGGTTTTGGACTTCCCCGGCAGTGACGCTATTGAGATACCATCGTTTCAATATTCTTCAGATCATTTTTCTTTAGTTACGGACTTTAATTATTCTGCAACAGTTAATGTATGATCATCTAATATTAAAAATTATTTACATAAAAATGACAAGATACTTCATGACTAAAATATGTTTATTTAAAAAGTATTTATCCGGATTTTATAGTATTTATCCGGATATTATAGTATTTATCCGGATTTGATTGCTTTTATCCGGATTTTATTGCACTTATCCGGATTTAAAGTATTTTCCGGATATTATAGTATATTTCCAGATTTTATATTATTTATCCGGATTTTATTATATTTATCCGGATTTTATTATATTTATTCGGATTTTATTATATTTATCCAGATTTTATAGTAATTATCCGGATTTTATAATATTTATCCGGATTTTATAGTATTTATCCGGATTTTATAGTATTTTTTCGTATTTTATTATATTTATCCGGATTTTATTGTATTTATCCGGATATAATATGTCTATTTCTAATTTGAGGCACGGCTTGTAGGACTGATAAAAATCTGTTAAATTTTTTTTTCCAACTAACTATTAAGGTCAAGAAAGTACTAATAATTTTATTTAATTAATTTTTCTTATATTGGTTTGGTTTTTACAAGTAATATTTAAATTTTGGTAATTTTCAGTGAGTTTTCACCGCATTTATTCAGTTATATTTAAGCCGGATTTTCTAGGTGGATTTAGTTAAGTATAACTTGCTGAGGTTAACGGTAATAGTTAGTGTAGGGAGTTGTGGGCTCGCGTGTCATGAAGGGCTTGCCAATACCCTCCTACGCATTGTAACCCGGCCACCTGATTAAAGACATAAGTCGCTAGATGACTTGGGCATAGGGTGTTGCAAAGGCTATTAGCCTAGCTGATCCATACCTAGATTGAGGCGCTTCAAAATTCTACGAAGTCTCAGCAACAATACCTATTTTTCCAACATGGCAAATCGATACTGATAAGGATCATTATAATGTAGGATATAGAATTTTCATTAAAATCGATAGAATTTTTGACATCAACATGTATTAAACTGTAGAGAATCATTGAATATTATTTTGTATTGATAATATTCAATAAATATTAAATTTTATCAACGAATTAAATGAACATTTTCATATTATAAGTTGAATGTTCTGGGAAAAAAAACTCAAAATTAGCGTAATCTACAGAATTACAAAATCATTTCGATAAAACCTGTTCAGGACAATAAAGATGTTAGGTCATCCTTCTAAAACGTGAATGGGGAACATTTATACAATCTACACTCCTACAAGTTCCCCAGTTCGCGTATTAGCTCAAAAATTGATCAAAACTATTGAGTGTCTAAGTTTGTAGCTCTCGTCAATAACAAATTTCAAATATTATTTTTCCGATATCTCACGTATCCAAAATTTTAAAACCATTTTTTTTTTAGAATTTTAGACCTTACCAGAAATAATCTTCAGAAACCGTGTAATACGATTTTCCACATTGAATGGATATTTTCACAAGTGTTTTGGAAGTGATTGGTAAAAAGGGTATGTAGGGAATAGAGCGCTTGACTAAAATAGCATTTGTTAAAATAGCGTTTTTCAAAACAGCATTTTTTTTGCAACGGCGCTTTGTTAAAACAGCGTTTCTGAATATAGCGTTTCTCAAATTAGCGATTTTGAAACAGCGGTTTTGGTCAAGACAGCGGTTTCTTAAAATTTATATGAATTGACGATGGAAAATGTATAACATACATATGAACTTCAGGGGTAAGGTTAGGTTAGGTTAGGTTAGGTAAGTTTGCAATACTAACTATCGGCAGAAACCATTAGGTTATGAAATTTGCCGAAATTCTAGAAAAATATGTATTACAATAGGCCTATATTATTAGTGCTATAGAAAGCAGCGCCGTTTTGGGAAACGCTGTTTCGACAAAATACGGTTTTGAGAACCGCCGCTATGACAAAGCGCCGTTTGAACAATTTGTTGTTTTGGGAAACGCTGTATAAAGAAACGCTGTTATGACAAAGCGCTATTTTGACAAAACGCTGTTTTGGAAAATGCTGATTAAACAAAAGCTGTTTAGGAAAGCGCTGTAGTCCCTACAAATCGAAAAAATAACTAAATATGAAACTAAAGCTTTATAGTCCGTTCCTAGTGAGTGTAAATATTAATGTAAAATATGAAACTGAACTTATAGAAAACCTTAACTCCAGATAACCTTTTCCACAATTAGTCCTTTCAATTTAGAGCGGCCAACACGAGAAGTTAAAAAAATTTTGGATTGCAAAGCAGGCAATTTCTTATTTTTTTATTTTGTTTAGCAGACGAAAATCTAGTCTTGCGTGAGCTTCTAATAAGGGTTGGCAAGAAACAGCCAGACTGGTTTAAGCCGGTTTTAACAACCGGAAAATATTGAGAAATGAATTAGAAATATTGAAAATTTTAATACTTTTTATATCAAATAAAAAATGCAGAATACAATATTCTGCATTTATTTCCAAAACGAAACTAAAAATTAATCTTCACTTTTTGTCGTCTGCTACGTCGTCTCACGAAGTAATGAGGGCTAGATATAAGCAATTTGGGGATCTTAATATTCATTTTGGGCGTGAAAATACCCCTCTGTTAGAGTATAAAAGCAGGTAAAAAGGTCTTCTAGACCTCACAATGTAAACTGTAAAGGTATTGTCACGCGCAAAAACGTCATTTTGAAATCGGTTAATTTGAGCGTTTTCGAATGATATAAGGAACTTGAGTATTTTTTATTAGTGGTTTTAACCGGATTAAACACCAGTTACATCCATACTGGATTTTTTAATTTAAAAAAAAAGTTATTTTTCAACCATGCGTCTAATATTGGCCGCTATGTAGCTCTATGTAAAATAAAAAGGTTAATTGAATTCGATGCTAAAATGTAGAAAGAAGATTTCTAAGAGTGTTGGTAACAGCAGAAGCGTGGAAATATTCGAAAATATTTATTTTAATTTGCATATTACTAACTAGATCTGAGAAGGCGGATGAAGCGACGTGCGTTTCCGTATTTTGCGGAAGTAACAGTATCGATTTCCGATATTCCCCGCGGAAGGATGAGAAATGGGAGGATCCACAAGCAAGCCCGCGAGCCAGAAGGGGCGCCTCAATAACACGAATATCATTCAAGTATAATTATAACTCGCTTTGGATCGCGTCGAAGGGGGAAGAGAGAGCCAGTTATTTTGGTTGGCGGTTGGAGACGGGCATTTTCACCCTAAAGACTAAAAGGCTATCGTGAAAGACGCTTAAGGGCATCGATGGGCATTTTCATTCGCACGAAAGAAGCTTATGAAGTTATGATCATAGATGGGTATTTTCATTGGCACAAATGGAGCTTATGATCATAGATGGGCATTTTCATTCACACAAATGGAGCTTATGATCATAGACGGGCATTTTCATTCGCACAAATGGAGCTTATGATCATAGATGGGTATTTTCATTGGCACAAATGGAGCTTATGATAAAAGATGGGCATTTTTATTCGCACAAATGGAGCTTTTGAAGTTATAATCATAGATGGGCATTTTCATTTGCACCAATGAAGCTTAAGAACATAGATGTGCATTTACATTTGCACAAAAGAAGCTTATGATCATAGATGGGCATTTTCATTTGCACAAATAGAGCTTTTTAACATAGATGGGCATTTTCATTCGCACAAATGGTGCTTATGAAGTGATAATCATAGATGGGCATTTTTATTCGCACGAAAGAAGCTTATGAAGTTATGATCATAGACGGGCATTTTCATTCGCACGAAAGAAGCTTATGAAGTTATGATCATAGATGGGCATTTTTATTCGCACGAAAGAAGCTTATGAAATTATGATCATAGACGGGCATTTTCATTCGCACGAAAGAAGCTTATGAAGTTATGATCATAGATGGGCATTTTCATTCGCACAAATGGAGCTATGATCATAGACGGGCATTTTTATTCGCACAAATGGAGCTTTTTAAGTTATAATCATAGAAGGGCATTTTCATTTGCACCAATGAAGCTTAAGAACATAGATGTGCATTTCCATTTGCACAAAAATAGCTTATGATCATAGATGGGCATTTTCATTTGCACAAATAGAGCTTATTAACAAAGATGGGCATTTTCATTCGCACAAACTGAGCTTATGATCATAGAAGGGCATTTTCATTTGCACAAATAGAGCTTATTAACATACATGGGCATTTTCATTCGCACAAATAGAGCTTATGAAGTTATAATCATAGATGGGCATTTTCATCTGCACAAATGAAGCTTAAGAACATAAATGGGCATTTTCATTCGCACGAAAGAACCTTTTGACAAAAGATGTGCATTTTCATTCGCCCGTTTGTTTACAATAAATATCGACGATCATTTCTGACCAAAATTCAGCTAAACAGAAATAGACGAATCGTCGAAAATATGAAAAGAAAAAAGGATTTTCATTCTTAACAAAAATAATGTATTTAAAAATGAAACATAAACGTCACGTGATACGGAGTGCGGGACAGGGTTAAAAAAGAAATCAATAAAAATGGCAGAAAAGAAATTAGAAAAAAAAATGGAAATTTCTTATTGTAAAGACAGAGAGAGAGAAGGAACGGGTGCAAGAAAATTAAACCATTTATCAAGAAACGGCTGAACACGCGATGTGGCCTGGGGATCATTCTTGTACTTTTGTTTTCCAGCCCTCGTGGGAAAAAGTATACTTCCTAACTTGGGGTACGTTCAGTAGAGCTCAGAATTGATGCCGATTTCTGCCTGTACGCTTTTTGACGTCACGATGCTCATCGATGAACCGTCGTGGTTTAGTTAGCGTAAAAAATGTACATTTTCTATGATATATTTCAACCACTACTAACCATTACTATTACCGTAACGAACATAATAATGAATTATAATAATCAGCTAGGCTAATACCCAAGGCACCACCTTAGGCCTAAGTCATCAAGCGACTTTTAAAGCCATTAATTCAGGTGGCCGGGTTACAATGCGTAGGAGGGTGGTGGCAAGCCCTGCGTACCACGCGAGCCAACAGCTCCCTACACTCACTATTACCGTTAAGCTCAACAAGTTTTTATGGAAGGGTAAACCGAAGAGCTCGAGGGAAAACCCCTTAACCAGTGGGGAAACTCAACGCGGAAGGAGTTGTTTCGAGTTTTCACCCAGTGCCACAAGTTGGGATCGAACCCGGCTCCTCTTGCTGCGAGGCGAAAGTGCTAAAAACTCCGCCACCCCACTTATGGACTGTCAAATCTAAGACGGTTGTTGATAGTCTTTGGAACTGTTAGTTAACGATGCCCAATAGAGATTATTGACTTGAGCTAGTCTTTGGATAAAGATTTAGGAATACCAATAGGAACTGAAACCAACTTATTTTAATACGATTAATTAATTCATTAAATAAAATTATTAGTGATTTCTTGGCCTTAAAATTTAGGATTCTGTAAAATAAATTTTTACAGTTTTTATCAGTCCTACAAGCAGACGACATTAAGATAGAGCCCTGATAGGCCATGCCTCAGATAAGGGCTAGACATATTAAAAAATACGGATAAATACAATTTAATTGTATTTATCTAAAACAATTAAATCTGGATAAATTAAACCATCCGGATAAATACAAAAATATCTGGATATATACAATAAAATCCTGATAAGTATAATAAAATCCTGATAAGTATAATAAAATCCGTATAAATATAATAAAATCCGTATAAATATAATAAAATCCGGATAAATACAATAAAATCCGGATAAATACAATAAAATCCGGATAAATATAATAAAATCCGGATAAATATAATAAAATCTGGATAAATATAATAAAATCTGGATAAATATAATAAAATCTGGATAAATTAAATAAAATCTGGATAAATTAAATAAAATCTGGATAAATTAAATAAAATCTGGATAAATTAAATAAAATCTGGATAAATTAAATAAAATCTGGATTAAATAATAAAATCTGGATTAAATAATAAAATCCGGATTAAATAATAAAATCCGGATTAAATAATAAAATCCGGATTAAATAATAAAATCCGGATTAAATAATAACATCCGGATTAAATAATAAAATCCGGATTAAATAATAACATCCGGATTAAATAATAAAATCCGGATTAAATAATAACATCCGGATTAAATAATAAAATCCGGATTAAATAATAACATCCGGATTAAATAATAAAATCCGGATTAAATAATAAAATCCGGATTAAATATTAAAATCCGGATTAAATAATAAAATCCGGATTAAATAATAAAATCCGGATTAAATAATAAAATCCGGATTAAATAATAACATCTGGATTAAATAAAATAAAATCCGGATTGAAATAATAAAATCCGGATTTATATAATAAAATCCGAATTAAAAACCATAAAATCCGGATAAATACAATAAAATCCGGTTTAAACTAATAAAAGCCCTGCGTTAAACATTCCTTACAAGCCCATTCAAAATGGGAATATTAAAGTGTGTCCCCTTTAATACTGTATGGGGACTTCCCACACACGTAGAGAGCGCTCTCTATCGGCGAACAATCAAACTAAATACAGTTCGAGCGGAGATTGGCTAAATGAGAAATCGAGGGAACACGGAGAATCACGCGATTTCGAATTAGACACGCGATTCTCAGAGATTATTTCCCCGTCTCTCTCGTACGGTTTTTACAAATTCTTAGCACTCATCTTGGTAGAGTGGAGTTGAACCACCCGCCAAAAGAAAAGAGATCAAAACGATTAATATATTATAATTCTACGTCTTTATTTAAAAGAGAGAAAAAAAAACAGAATTTGGAAGGTTTGTCTGTCTATGATGGAAAAGAATTTAAAATTCTATTTCGTGACCACGCAGATGGTTTTCCACTATTATTAAGAGAGTTGAACCACTTACGTGAAATTTATTAAAAGGATCTTACGAAACGTCAACTACGCGTCGCGCAAGGCTAAAGGGTACTTAACCTCTATTATACCAATAAATATATTCTCATAGAAACTCGATTTATCGTTATATTCTCACAGAAAACATAGCGTAGGAATAGAAACTCGATTTATCGTATATACTTATAGAAAATGTAGCGTAGGAATAGAAACTCGATTTATCGTATATACTTATAGAAAATGTAGCGTAGGAATAGAAACTCGATTTATCGTATATCCTTATAGAAAATGTAGCGTAGAAAAAAAAACGCGATTTATCGTTATATTCTCGTAGAAAATGTAGCGTAGAAATAGAAACGCGATTTATTGTTATATTCTCATAGAAAATGTAGCGTAGGAATAGAAACTCGATTTATCGTTTTATTATCACAGAAAATGTAGCGTAGGAAAATAAACTCGATTTATCGTTATTTTCTCACAGAATATTAAGCGTAGGAATAGAAACTCAATTTATCGTTATATTATCACAGAAAATATAGCGTAGGATAGAAAAACGATTTATCGTATATTATCACAGAAAATTTAGCGTAGGAATAGAAACTCAATTTATCGTTATATTCTCACAGAAAATGTAGCGTAGGAAAAGAAACTCGATTTATCGTTATATTATCACAGAAAATGTAGCGTAGGAATAGAAACTCGATTTATCGTTATATTATGACAGAAAATGTAGCGTAGGAAAAGAAACTCGATTTATCTTTATATTATCATAGAAAATGTAGCGTAGAAATAGAAACGCGATTTATCGTTATATTACCATAGAAAATGTATCGTAAGATAGAAACTCGATTTATTGTATATTCTCACAGAAAATTTAGCGTAGGAATAGAAACTCAATTTATCGTTATATTATTACAGAAAATATAGCGTAGGAATAGAAACTCGATTTATCGTTATATTATCTGAGAAAATGTAGCGTAGGAAAAGAAACTCGATTTATCGTCTTGGAGTACTTTCGTTACCAAGTTTAACGGAAGCTAGCGATGATTGGCGCTAGCTAAGTTAAAAACCAGTCATATAGCGCCTCTTAGCTGACGATTATTGGAATTAGTTCACACTCCTCCTTGGCCCAATCAGTGGCGTAACCAGGGTCCTTCTTTTTATGAGATTCATTTCACCCGGAATTTTTGGGGTCAATTATTTTTCGTGGGCCTGCCCGAAGACCCTGTGGGCCCGTTTTTACGTCACTGCGTTATTTATAAAGGTTGCCACAGTTTTTATCATATCAAATTTCCTGACCATTTCATGATATTTAGAGTCAAAATTTGGCAATTTTTAACGTTTATTTTTGTAAACGTTTTCCATTTGCAACCAAAATTAAACTCCATAACTTTTCCCTGAGCTTAAAAATTCCTGACTATTCCCTGAAATCTTTTCTAATTTTAAAAATTCCCTGACCTTTCTCTGATATTTTTTCTAATTTTCAAAATTCCCTGACCTTTCCCTGATATCCTTTCTAACTTTTAAAATTCCCTGACTTTTCCTTGATATCTTTTCTAACTTTTAAAATTCCCTGACTTTCCCTGATATTTTTTCTAATTTTAAAGATTCCCTGACTTTTCGCTGATATCTTTACTAACTTTTAAAATTACTTGACTTTTCCCTGACCTTTAAACTTATGTTTAGACGAATTTCCAATACGTAACTGTTTAGCACCTCAAAATACAAGCCTCATCAAAACTAGAGTTTATTTTTCAATATTATCTCTGAAATTCGCTACTATTTTCGATTTCATATTTAATGTAACCGCTTACAGACCACCATAAAATGGACAGACAAGTCTAGTCAGTGGAGAAAAAATGAACAGCGGGGGTGAAGGTAAGCTTGACCGAGACCCGGTAAATCAACAGAGAAAAAGAATAAAAAACGTTTACTGAATATTAATAGAAACGGTCGGGCCCACTTAGCAAGAAGAATCGATCGTTACGGAGCCAATCGCGTGCTGGACGTAATGTCTAGCTTTTTCTTTTAATGCGGCACGAAAGTTGGGAACCTGTCGTAAACATCTTGTTTAAAAAAATTACCCCCGCCCCGACGATGGAGACCGTATTGCCATCTGCGCGACAAAAACGAAACTAAATTCCGATATTTTTCTACCATGCTTTTCTAAGAAAATGAAAAGCTTCGGAAGATAAAATGATTGATAAAGATTTTTGGGAAAGTTTCATCTTTATTAAATCCGTTACAGTTCGAGAGAAATTTAATCGAGCTGGTCGGATAATTTTCTTGGAAGACAAACTTTTATCAAAGAAGACGTTTGATAATCAAGTTCTTTTCAGATAATTTAATTTATAGGAACATATCACAGACGTCAATCTTTATTGAATACTACGTTTTTATCTTGTAAAGTATTTAATAAATTGGGAGATTTTTGTGGAAATTCGAAACTTTTAGTGGGGGAGACATTTTAAAATATATGTATGTCATAAATTTAATAAAATAAATTTGAATTTACTAGAGATATATTAATTTCCCTATACCGCCAATATTATTAGCTTCAGCTGATTTTTTTAAATACGTTTAGAAGCGAAATGAATAATATACTGAATTTCTAAAACCTTTACCAGGGTTCATACAACTTTTTGCAAACCGTTTTAGTAGTATTTCCACGTTTACCCATTGATATTTCCTTGGTGTTTCCACGTTATCCCACTGATATTTCCCTGTGTTTCCACGTTTTCCCACTGATATTTCCCTGGTGTTTCCACGTTTTTCCACTGATATTTCCCTGGTGTTTCCACGTTTTCCCACTGATATTTCCCTGGTGTTTCCACGTTTTCCCACTGATATTTCCCTGGTGCTTCCAGGTTTTCCCACTGATATTGCCCTGGTGCTTCCACGTTTTCCCACTGATATTTCCCTGGTGCTTCCACGTTTTCCCACAGATATTTCCCTGGTGTTTCCAGGTTTTCCCAATGATATTTCCACGTTTCCCAACTGATATTTCCCTGGTGTTTCCAGGTTTTCCCAATGATATTTCCACGTTTCCCAACTGATATTTACCTGGTGTATACAGGTTTTCCCACTGACATTTGCCTGGTGTATCCAGGTTTTCCCGCTGATATTTCCTTTGTGTTTCCAGGTTTTCCCCACTGAGATTCCCCTTAATTTTTCCAGGTGTTGTAATATAACCTCCGTGTAATTTCAAACTTAACCAATATTTTCACGAAGAAGTTTAGGGTTACTAAATTCATGATTACCATTTAAACTAAATCGGTTATTTAATAAATCGAATAAAGTCAAAATTTAAATAAGAAACACTTATTCGTGTAAATTTGAACTGCAAATGGCAAACTTTCTAAACCCTCATAAACTTCCCTGATTTCGCTCATAATTTTAAACTTCCCTGATTTCGCTCACAATTTTAAACTTCCCTGATTTCGCTCATAATTTTAAACTTCCCTGATTTCGCTCATTTTTACCAAAACACGGGAATTTCCCTAATATTTCCAGGTTATCCGGGTTTGTATGAACATACAGATATGATTACATACCCTTACCCTCAAAAGAAAACCCCTTACCCCTTAAACTAACCTGTCTGCGGATAGATAACCCCAAAAACATCCCAACACCTTGACCCGCTAGAAAACCCAATACTTCAGTCCGATATCGAACCCTCGTAACTAGAAAAATCTCCGCCGTAACCTTACAGTAGCATCTTGAAATAAAAGCTAGGAATATACATCACCATGGCAACGAAACGTCTACAACGCTGCAAACTTAGTTTAGACGTTCCAAAAATGGTCGTTAGCGAGTTGCACCCACCCCCTTAGCTTTTTTTATATTTCGTATATTTTTCTAAGTTGTGAAAAGAACAGAAATAAAATTGCCGAGAAAAAATCTCAAAAACTTCTCAGTTGAATTCGAGAAAAATGTGATTGATTCATTTTCGGAGTCTCTTTAGGGTCCACCCCGTCGAAATACCGGCCAAGGCGTGCCATAGACTGGATCGGAAACGGGCAGGCGATAAAAAATGGAGTACCAATAAAATTTGTTACACTTCTAGAGACCAATTGTGTTCCATAAAGAGAGATTCTCCAACTTTTCTCTCGAAAGTGATAGTCCCTCTCTCGGCCATAATAAGGAACCTATCATAAGGGGGGGGGCGATTTTAGACGCTTTCCATCCCCCCCAACCTTCAGATTGAAAAAGGAGGTTACAAGACGTGTTATCAGGAAAAGCCAACTGGGATGGAGACTTTGATATTTTATAGGCCTCATTTTTATAGCAGTCAGAATATTTTCTTTGTGGTGTTCTTTACGTACAATTGTAAGTCTAAATTAGTTTAAAAAGGTTGTTTGACTAGGAGAGTCTATTGTAAATTATTAAGGTGGGGTTTTCTTCTGGGACGCGTATAGATTTATAGCTATACTATTTTCACCGTCTGAACAAAAAACACCACCTTTATTTAAAATGATTTGGGTACAAATGTCCGAATTTCATTCGTCCGAACGGTGGTACAAATGTCCGAATGATCATTTGTCCGAATGCCGGAAAACAGGATCGTATGTCCGAAAACGTATTTCATTTGCCCGAAAAATTTATCACAACTTTTATTTGTTGATTTAGTCGTTCAATTTATGTTAACTTTACCGTTGAATTTCATTTGATCGAATAATCGTTTGTCCGTTTTTTCGAACATTAGGAATTGCTTTTTTTTTAAATATTGTTAATATAAGAAAATAGTAACATTAACGTGAACCTAACCTAACCTAAAATATCCACAACATTCAACGAAATTCCCACTTACTAACAAACAACGATATTTACAATGTAGTTTTTTAATTTTTATTCTTGCACTAAAAAAAATCCGGACCAAAAAAAAACAGCAATAAGAAATACTAATTTAGCGACAGAATTCGGACGAGTGATGCTACCGATTCGGACGAATGAATGAAACAAACAAGTTGTCCAATTCGAACAATTGAAACATTTGTTATTTCGGCGGTTCGGACGAATGAAATTCGAACATTTGTTCCACCGTTCGGACGATTGAAATTCGAACCAATGTACCTACCCCTTTAAAATATAATAGGCTGGTAAATAAACCCGTTTATGATTGTCTTGCCCCCCTGTTGGAATATGCTGCCAGATCTGTGCATAGAAAATTATCAGCTTTGGCAGTATGAAGAGAAACCATAGACAAACCAATTTCATCAGCACAAACTCTATAATCGGCTTTGTCAATAAATATTTACCCATACAAAGAAAACGGGTACGGATAACGCGTAGAGTGTTTAGTATGTGCACATTAAATTTACACGTACACGTTTTTAACCCGAGGGGTCGGACATTCAGAGAAATCCCGTACACTTTCCAAGAAATCCAAATCCGGAGACTTTTTCAGAATCTCGAAATCCAAAATCTTAAGGGAAATCGAGAAATTGCTACATCACGAAATCCTACGAAAAATCGGGATATCCTACGAAAAATCTCGATATCCAGCGAGAAATCTGGATATCCGGCGAGAAATCTGGATATCCGGCGAGAAATCTGGATATCCGGCGAGAAATCTGGATATCCGGCGAGAAATCTGGATATCCGGCGAGAAATCTGGATATCCGGCGAGAAATCTGGATATCCGGCGAGAAATCTGGATATCCGGCGAGAAATATGGATATCCAGCGAAAAATCTCGATATCCGGCGATAAATCTCGAAATCCGGAAATCCGACTCGAAATCCGGAAATCCGACTCGAAATCCGAAACTCCGGTTAGAATTCTAGAAATCCGGATATCAGACGAGAAATACGGAAATTCAATGGGAAATCCGGGATAAAAGTTAAAAAATCCGAAATCTTGAAATCACGGATTTAAAAATCTGGTACACATTTTCCTCTCGAATAATATTAAACTTGTTTTGATTTTATACGTCTCATCGAGAACCGATTGAAACAACTGGGCACAAATAAACATGATCGACTACTTGTTGTTCTGGCCTCGTGGCGCCGCCTTTTATCGACAATGATAGTTTTAAAATTTTAAGTATTATTCTATTATTATTATATAATAAAAATTATTAAACCTTTTCAATGGTAAATTTTTATTTAAATAATAATAATTTCTGAATAGGAACATGGCAGTGCTACATCACATTTTTTTTCAATAGTTTTTATCGTGGGGAGAAAAATATGATCACAATGGCGGCCATGGCCAAAGCTACAGAGTGCCAAGTCTCTATAGCATATTAAATATAAATATTAAAGATTGAATTAAATTAAAAATTCAAGAATTTAAATTACATACTAAATATAACAAGATGTCACGGACATTTCAGTACACACAATCCTCCCGATGTATTAACTTTATTTTAAATATAAAATTTAAATGTGAACACATTTCCAATCATCTTGTACATTAACTTAATAAACCCAAGAGGAATTTTATCGAAAATGAATTTTTCGAGTTACTTGGTTTTGGAAATGAAGTAGCGAAAGGCGAACGAGTTAGACACGAAATTCAAATATGACAATAGTGCGTACGCGGGCTGTGGTTAGAAATCTCACCTAAAATTGATATTTCTTGATGCAACTAAAAACGTAGTTCAGAAATGATCAGTACTAACTAAAAATATAATATTCAAACAAGTCGCTCTTAATTTAAAAAACATTATGTAGATTTTAAGACAAAAATCGCCAAAAACTACTTAAATGGAATCTAAAAAATAAATATTGGGATATTAAATATAGATATGGTTACCAATGCAACAAATCCCTCGGATTGCGTGTAATTTGAATTTTATTATTTTTTAAATTTTTGATAATATAATAAATTAAATGTTATTAGAAAAATAATTTTAAAGTCGAATTCAATATAAGATTTGACCAACCGGATATTTCAATCACATTTCTGTGGGTAACTAATATGAAATCTTCAATTTTAAAGTCGAATTCAATATAAGATTTGACCAACCGGATATTTCAATCACATTTCTGTGGGTAACTAATATGAAATCTTCAATTTTAAAGTCGAATTCAATATAAGATTTGACCAATCGGATATTTCAATCACATTTCTGTGGGTAACTAATATGAAATCTTCAATCATAAAGTCGAATTCAATATAAGATTTGACCAACCATACATTTCAATCACATTTCTGTGGGTAACTAATACGAAATCTTCAATTATGAAGTCGAATTCAATATAAGATTTGACCAACCATACATTTCAATCACATTTCTGTGGGTAACTAATATGAAATCTTCAATCATAAAGTCGAATTCAATACAAGATTTGGAAAGCCAACCGCTTTGCGTAAAAGCGCAAAAAACCCCCATCGAAATTCGATATTTCTGCGTGATATATCCCGGTTCGATGGAGCCTAATGGGTAAACAAGACCCATTTTTTTGGGACCCGGTGTTGGCCAAAAGCGGAAATTCCTTTCTCTGGCTTCTCCTTTTGGATAAAGTACAGACAACCAGCAAGAACAGTTAGGACTATACTTCTTTTTTTGTTTGGTTGCTATTCTTCCCGCTAGACGGCGCCACTACGTCTTTTTTCTTCTCCGTTTCCCTTTTTTCTCAATAGGTGGCGTGGGAGGGAGATAGAGAAGAGAGTCTGATTTCTGCGCGTGCAAATGAACTTATCCTGATTGGATAGGACGGACAATTTCATCAATGATCTTGTTAAGAACACCGCCAACTCTTATTCTTTTATACAATCATCGAGAATGGGAGGGGTGGGATAGGAACCCCTTTCTGTGGGGGGTCTAGGGTACCCCCCCCCTGGTCTCGCAATCCGTGAGCTCAGCAAGACCAGGACATAGTTGGCGACTAAGATAATCAATGAAGTCAGGATTGGTCTTTTTTCTTCCTCTTATCTCCGTCAAAAATCCCGAGTGACCACGGGCTGTGTTTACAAAAAACTGCGCGGTCACACGACCAATAATTGATCTTCACTGTATCTTCTTTTGGTTGCTTTCGATTTTAACGGTACCTTATATTCAATTTTAAATGTCTACAAATTTAATGAAAAAATCTTTATGCTATGGAAATAGTACAAATTTCGAAAATGTAGACAAAGTTTTTTTAAATTCAAATTATTATCGATTAAAAAAATTCTCTTTACCAAGGTAATAATAATAATCAGCTAGTCTAATATCGGATTAAAATTCACTGACGTTTCCAGGTTTTCCCTAGTCATATGAGGATATTTTCCATGATTTATTTGAAGCCAAAATCTGACCATTTTTAAACTATTTTTTTTGAAACCAAAATAAAATTTATCTGATCTTTATATACTAATTTTGAAAAGTCCCCGATTTTCCCTGATCGTTATAATAAACTTTAGACCGATTTTCAAATTCCGTGTCTTTTGCAGGAATTCCAGGTTTTTCAGGTACTGTGACAACCCGGTTTATTTAAAGTGAATATTTTACAATTTTTAAAAACATTATAGGGATAAAAATCTCTAGGAATTTGGGTGGCGGTGTCTGATAAATATTAAATTTACAGAACTCATTAAGGGGGAAGAATACAGTAAAAGCCTCTTTTTCGTTCAAGCTGAACGTTTCTGTTTTAACAATTACATAATTGAATTATCTTTTTCTTATTAGGCTGAACCTTCCTCTAGTGCTTAAAATAATTTTGATAATTCTAATATTAATAGTTAACGAGATATAAGGTCCTAACTAAAGGGTAGTTTGGGCGCTTTCCCAACTTGTTTAGCTCCGGGGGTCCGAATTAAAACGTAATAACTTAACTATTTTAAAATTTAAAATTGTCAAAATTATTTTAAAATTTAAAATTGTCAAAATTATTTTAAGCACTAAACAAGAGGCTGTTCTACACATCAATATTAATTTCATAAGTTAAAATACAAAATTAAAAGAGTTTATCTTAAAATAGCGCGAAAGTAAACAGTGGCCACTGTAGTTTTCCCCCTTAAATATTAAATTTAATTAACATTAAAGCCACAAACAAGACGAAATTGTATTTTGTAATTGAAACAATTTAATTAATAGTGGTTATGGCAATGGTATCGGGGTTACTGGAATACTGGTATTGTATTAGTGAAACTAAAATCAATTCAAAATCAGCTAGTCTACCCAAGCCACCACCATAAGCCCAAGTATTCTAGCCACATTTATTGCCTTTAGATCAGGTCAGGTTACAATGCGTAGGAGGCTGGTGGCAACCCCTGCATGCAACACTATTACCATTTTATGGAAAATGGGTATTGATGATAACTAAAATTAGATAAATTAGTGGTTTCAAAAGGGCAGTTTTTATTAAAAATATTTAAAATATATTCTATATCAAATACAATAACTAATGATATAGTACATTTACATCAGGGTTTCTTAAAAGGAAAAAGCCAGTATGGTGTTAACCGGTTAAAACCTCGGGATAACCGGTTAAAACCAGAATGCAACCACCTTTAAAAAACACTTAGATCAGGACCTAATATGTAGTTATCCTAATGTTGATGTTTTTAGCAGACGCTTCAAATCAGAAAGTCTTAGTTTTGTACTTTCGTTATTCAATGACCTCTTGTTATTCATATTTAATTCACAGCTTTTTTGCGCTTTAATTTATACTTTTAAAAAATCAGTATTAACCCTGGATGTTTTTAAGTGGTTAAACACGGTTAAATCCAGGTGGATAAAATTGGTCTGGCTGGTTCTTGCCAACCCTAATTTATATAGAAACCGCATTTAAAATCCAAACGATATAGCTTAATTTAATATGAATTAAATTAATTAATTTATTTGAATTCGTAATATAATTAAATAATGTATTTATTTATAGTTAGGGAGAATTAGGTTATTATCCCAGTAGTTAGGGAGAATTATGTTATTATCCCAGTAGTTAAGGAGAATTAGGTTATTATCCCAGTAGTTAAGGAGAATTACTTTGTTAAGACGATCGACAGATATGTTATTATCCCCAAATTGAAATTTATATATTTTTTTATAATTTATTTAAATTTTTCAGGTTTTAAAATATCTTAATCTTAAACACGTCTGTTGGATTTTAAATAAATTACATTGCGAATTTAATTTTAATTTCATTAGTTTCATTATTAATTTTATTCCGTTCAGAATTTGCTTATAATTTGATATACCAAAATTCAATTTAAATGATTATAAATGGTTTTTTACGTCACACTAAATATTATACTAAACTTAATAATAAAAATAATCAAACAATCTTATCATAGGCTTACACTATACAGTATTAACCAAACTTTCCCAGTAAGGAGAAGCAAAATCAACGGTAAAGTAGCTTCATCTATAATAATAATAATTAGCTAGGCTAATACCTAGAGGTCGGGGACGGTTAATCCAAAGAGTATAAAAACTACGTAACCTAGAGATATAATGACGGTCGAAAGCAGTAAAGGAAGTTGTAGCAACCGGGGGGGAAGGCACTCAGTGAATTTGCACTTCAAATTTCGGTACCGCAGCGCCACTACGGCAGTTTTAAGTGGCAATCATTTTGATTTAGTTCAACATTCTTGAAAATTCCTTAAGGAATTGGTTACCTTTAGGACTTGGCAACGTTAGAGAACAAACGCCTTATTCTTCACTTTTTGAAAATAAACACCGAAACAACGAATCCACAAATTCTAACTAAAAAAATCACGAAACAGTAACCAATTACTGTCACTTTTTTGAATTGACAGATATTAGACAATTAAATATCCAAATTGCCAAATTTAGCACCTCCGCAACTGCCATTTTTCTCCGGTTTTATTATTTATTGTACTAAATACTGCCGTAGTGGCGCTGCGGTACCGAAATTTGAAGTGCAAATTCACTGAGTGCCTTCCCCCCCGGTTGCTACAACTTCCTTTACTGCTTTCGACCGTCATTATATCTCTAGGTTACGTAGTTTTTATACTCTTTGGTTAATCATTATCCATGTTTAAATTGATTTTTTTCGGGACAAAAATGTAAACAAAAAAATTTACCGGTTAATATTTCGGAAAATGATTAAAGAATATGTATTATTCGTAAAATTTGAGCTTTTTATCGAAAAAAACGTCGTTTTTCCGATTAATTTTACAAATTTATCCAAAAATTAATCGGATAATACAGAAATATAAATTACTTGATCAAAACGTTTTACGAATAATTTTGAGAGCGTTATGTATTGAAGAAAAGTTAACCATCGCCGACCTCTACTAATACCCAAGGCACCACCTTAGGCCTAAGTCATCAAGCGACTTTTGAAGCCTTTAATTCAGGTGGCCGGGTTACAATGCGTAGCCTGCAGCGTAGGAGGGTGGTGCCAAGCCCTGCATGCCACGCGAGCCATCAGCTCCCCAGGGCCGTCTTTACATACTGTTGGGCCCCTGGCACTTTTAATTTTGGGGGCCCCCTCGAGTGGTATAAAAATGGGGGGGGGTTAATGTACCCCCTTAATTTTTAGGAATAGCACCCCCGTTGTATAGTAAAAAGTGGTGGGGGCCGCTAAATTCACCTTTTAAACTGCATCCCTTAAATCTAGAACTTTCCTAAAATAATCGCCTCAGTCTAGGACAGTTCGGTGTATAAAGTGATTTCAGTATCACGTGACACGACGTCACCTATGCTTTTTCCCATAGGGAAAAAATCCCGCACAAAATGGCGGCCATAGCCAAGGCTTCGAATAAAATATTTTCGTATATTATATACTCCATAAAATAAAACCACATATTTATAATTTTTACAATAAAAATATGTTTAGTAATATTTATCTCAGTCACTTTATCTGATTTTAATTCTTTAAAGATGTAACATAAGTTTTCAAATTAATCAGCCTAATCTCCAGAGAAGGGGCAATGTGTTTAAAGGGATGGTGAAACGCCGATATAACCTACTTTCTATCGATTCCTCTTCTATAATTCCTTTCACTCAATATTATAAATTAAATTCGAATTTTAGTAAATTAAAAACTGCTGCGAAATTGACCAGAAAAAAAATGGCTACCGTTTTCTACGCGAAATAGGCATGTATTTTAAAAAGGTCGCGATTTGTTGTAGCGGTAAATGAATGACGCCCGTATAATCCGCGAACGACAGCCAATGAACCGCAAGTTTCTCGGGGTCGTTACAGAAAATTTTCTGTACTCCGAATTTCTCCATCGGCTATCGGCTAATAATTTACAGCAAATTTTCCAACATCGAGCTTACCTATAGCTAGCCCTAGACCCCATTATATGAAATAAAGTTTAATTAAACGCAGGCGTCAGACAGTGAGACTGAAACGATGGCATAGTCCTAACAAGCAACAAAGTCACCCTAGCACCTAGGAATTGAAATAAATAACTGTAGAAAAGTTAAAAACAAAAATAATTCTTATAAACTCTTATATTTAAAAATTAATTACGATTCATGAAACGCACTGGAGAAAAACGATTATCCCATAGTGCTCAAACTATGTAAAAATAATTGTGTATGATACCGACTCAAGTTATTAAATTCTTTTGGAAGTTTATAAAAACAAACTCTTGAAATCCCACGACCACACAAATCGGTTCCACAATCAGCGTGGGAAATAAGGCGGTGGCAGTGGGAAAATGACCAGTTTAAAAATTGCCCGGACCAGTTTATTAATGAAATCGGAGGTGGGTTAGTGGTCCACTGGACCACTTAATTAATTCGAGGTAAATATTTTGAAATTGGTAGGTCCAAATGTTATATTATTAGTCTTTGGATTTGACGGTCTGTGTAACGGCGGCTGCGGCATGTTAGTACATTCGAATTAGAATTCACTAGGGCTGCGCGAGTAGTGGTTTTAGGCAATCGAGTCGGGTATCTAGTAGAACATTTTTTTCATCGAGTATTCGAGTCGAGTAATATTGAAGTGGGATATATAAGACTAGTATACTAGCCTAATTATAGTTATTAATAGTAAAATAACAATATAATTTTTTTTTAAATTATTAATGTACCGTCTGTCCGTATATTGCTTAGGAAGTTAAGACTCCTATAAGTTCTAACGCCAGCCGACATCCGAATAATAATAATTCGACTTAATAATATTGTTTGAAGAAAAACCGCGCAGGCGCAGTACGTATTAAAAACCGTGATACATCCCCAAGGTCAATCAAAGTATTTGTTGTTTCTATGTCTTGTAGGTACCGTTTATTATTTTCACCCCTAAAAGTGGCAAACACCATCTTGGAACTTACAGCAGCTTAATCGAGTTATCGGGTACCCGACTATGCAATTTTTGGTACTCGATAATCGACGAGTATTTTCCAATTACTTATTTGAGGTCCAGTTCGAGTACTCGACTTCAAATGACGAGTAATCGATGATGTTCGAGTAATCGCACAGCCCTAGAATTCAAGCTATTAAAAACGGTTAAGAGTTAAAACACGCTATTCTAATGTGCAGTGGTCCAGTTTATTTATTCTAGTCCAGGTGGGTCACTGGTCACCTGTCCACTTTCAAACAATCCTTATTTCCCACCCTGTCCATAATGCTATTAAACTTACTTAGAGAAACGTTGCAGTTGTACAGCTAATTCAAATCATTTTGGCCTACTAATATATAAAAATAGGCTGAGTCCGAAAAACTGTTGGTGATGGCAAGAATGTATTTATTTGTACTCAGGGAGAATGAATATGTCGATACTATCGACGGACACGTTGAGGCCCTAACCCCGTCACGCTAAGGGGGGGGGGGGAGGAGGCGGTCTTATTTTTTTGCATCCTAGCAGCAGCGTTAATCGCGTCTAAAAACGTAATTTTTAAGAACCAATGAGATCGCTTTATTAAAATCAAATAATACTGCAGAGGAGCATACCGGGGGCCCCAACGGGTGGAATTGGAGAAACGCTAAAAATAATCTCGACATATTCATTCTCACTGAGTATAAATAAATACATTCTTGGTGATGGAAAACAAATTATCGAGGGTAGAAATCAGCTTAGACTAAAAATGCGGCGACGTTGTCCGCCCGTCGTAATAAAACGTCTGAGTGAAATACAAAATGGTTTTGTATTAGGCCTGAGGGGGCCCCTTATGAACTCGGGACCCTGGGCCAGGGCCCAACGGGCCCAATGGGAAAGACGGCACTGCAGCTCCCTACACTAACTATTACCGTTAGTTAACTAAAAATACAAAATTATTCCCAAAACTCTGAAAACGGAGTTATTGAATTGACGCCCTACGTATCAGTGGTAGATTTAATGCCAACTTATAAATTTAGGAAATTCCAAAGAAAGTATCCCAATTTTAAAAGTAAATTTCCATAAACGATCCAGTAAACCCATAAAGAAATATTCAATATAAAATATTTAAAAAAATGCGTAAAAATTCCTTTTAAATTTTGATTAATGAAAGTGGGAATTTTATGAAATCCTTGGCTCAGGAATCCTCCGAAATTGAATTCGGATAGGTGGCCGAATCGAGAGAGAAATATATATATTAGATACAGTAGATACGGCGCTAGGCCTCGGACATAATGGCGTAGAAATTCTAATATCTTCCTTAACTCTTTCGCTAAAGGAACGATTATTTAAAGTTGGAGCGGAAAATCGGCCCTCGCTCTACACTCGGATCTTTTTAGGAAAATGCCAAAAAATGTTTTCATTTCAATTCGTTTCGAGCGGTTTTTTTTTATTTCCCAATTTTTCGAGAGATCTTGGTATAAAGTTTCCTGCTAAAAGATTTGCATAAAATGTCTATATAAGACATATCTAAAAAAATTATGGAATGGTGCTGAAACCTCAAAGAGAAATAGGCTGATATTTTAACATTTATTATTTTTCAATTTTTTTCATCTATGAAGCTTATTTCCGAACTGTTTTTATTAAAATAAAAAATTGGAAAGCTTATTTGGTTGGCGATCGTTGTCTGTCATAGGAGGCGAATAAGATTGATATATTATGTTGTTTCGTTTCAGTTATGTAATTTAACAATTTGTATAAAAAATAAATATAAATATAATTTAAAATTCCAAATTGACAGAATGGTCGACAACGGAGAGCTAAATTGCTGAGTTGGAATTTTTTTGGGGATTTTAAAAGTAACGTAAAAATAGATTTATTTCATTTATTTATAGAAAATGGTAGAAAAACTAGTTTATATAAACTCCTAGATTAAATGCTTAAAAATTTACAAATATTTATTAAAATATTGGTTTATATTAAAAATTCTTTCTTTATGAATATAAATTATTTTAATTAATATTTGGCCATTATGTGCCTTTTCGTTTCATGGAAAATTTATTGATAATTGGTACGCATTTTAAAGCAAGCCGAAATTTCAAATAATCAGAATAAAATTTAATTAGTATTTGTATTTTAACCTTAAAATTTTCAGTTTTGTAACTTTTCAAAACATAAATAGAAGTATAATAGGCGATTAAAATTAAATTGATTTAAAAAGATTGATTTAATTCGTCGATTTAAATAAAATTGATTTAAAAAGATTGATTTAATTCGTCGATTTAAATAAAATTGATTTAAAAAGATTGATTTAATTCGTCGATTTAAATAAAATTGATTTAAAAATTATTTGATTTATTTCACTGATTTAAATAAAATTGATTTAAAAATTATTTGATTTATTTCACTGATTTAAATAAAATTGATTTAAAAATTATTTGATTTATTTCACTGATTTAAATAAAGTTATATCAAAAAGATTATTTGATTTAAATAGCCGATTTAAATATAATTGATTTAAAAAGATTATTTGATTTAATTCGTCGATTTAAATAAAATTGATTTAAAAAATTATTTGATTCAAATTACTGATAATCAAATTGATTTAAAAATATTATTTGATTCAAATTACTGATAATCAAATTGATTTAAAAAATATTATTTAATTCAAATTACTGATAATTAAATTGATTTAAAAATATTATTTGATTCAAATTACTGTTAATCAAATTGATTTAAAAAGATTATTTGATTCAAATTACTGATAATAAAATTGATTTAAAAAGATTATTTGATTCAAATTACTGATAATAAAATTGATTTAAAAATATTATTTGATTCAAATTAGTGATAATCAAATTGATTTAAAAATATTATTTGATTCAAATTACTGATAATAAAATTGATTTAAAAATATTATTTGATTCAAATTACTGATAATAAAATTGATTTAAAAATATTATTTGATTCAAATTACTGATAATCAAATTGATTTAAAAATATTATTTAATTCAAATTACTGATAATTAAATTGATTTAAAAATATTATTTGATTCAAATTACTGTTAATCAAATTGATTTAAAAAGATTATTTGATTCAAATTACTGATAATAAAATTGATTTAAAAAGATTATTTGATTCAAATTACTGATAATAAAATTGATTTAAAAATATTATTTGATTCAAATTAGTGATAATCAAATTGATTTAAAAATATTATTTGATTCAAATTACTGATAATAAAATTGATTTAAAAATATTATTTGATTCAAATTACTGATAATAAAATTGATTTAAAAATATTATTTGATTCAAATTACTGATAATCAAATTGATTTAAAAATATTATTTGATTCAAATTACTGATAATCAAATTGATTTAAAAATATTATTTGATTCAAATTACCGATTTAAATCCAATATCTTATTTAAATAATATTAATTTAAAAATATTATATTATTTGATTATTTAAATAAAATTGATTTATATCAGAAAACCCTCCCAAAATTTCAAAATTTTGTAAATCCCAACAAATTCATCCCAAAAGAAAATAAAATAATAATAATAATAATAAAACGAATACGTTCAAAATAAATTTACGTCAATTCGCAAAACCACCTCACGATCGGATCCAGCGTAATAAAAAATAAGCGAATATTTAAATTTCACTTTGTGTCGAGGCGGCGTACAAAATAAATGGTCTTCAATAAGAAAATCTCGATTTATATAAAATCCTTGATCGAACCGAATACTTCATATTTTTCGTTCTTTCAACGTTCCAGTTTTTCTTCGGGTGTCCACTTCGGAATGTTAGGAAATAAAAGTGTAGAAGAGAATGAGAGAAAGCCAAGAAAGATGGCGCTCGAATCCAATCACGCGTCACGTGACCAAATTGTCAAGAGGAGAAGATCGCGCTTCTCGCTTGTCAGCGTGACGGAAGGCGATTGCCGAAGACGATTGTCAGCGTGACGGAAGGCGATTGCCGAAGACGATTGTCAGCGTGACGGAAGGCGATTGCCGAAGACGAGATCGTATTCAGGTAAGTCTCAGAGATGCCATTCGAAAGACTGATCTCGAAATGCTAGATGGAATACGGGATTTCTCTTTCCCCGCCGCCAGGGGGAGACGTGACGGACCGCTATGGCGTATAAAATGGAGCGAAATAAGCGGCCAACCTTTTCTTCTACTTCCGGTTGCTTTCGAGTGGGTCCGTCCTGAATACTAAACGCGTTGAAGTTCCGAATTTTTACAGACAAATAAATGCACTTTCCTGCAATCGAAATCGAACAAGCTAGCGAGAATAATTTCAATTTGATAGATATTTACAAATACGATGTTAAATGGTTGAGTTTTTCCAATAATAATAATAATAATAATAATAATAGCATAACTAACATAATAACGTAAGTATGTGATTGCGTAAGCGGAATTTACGTAACCGGAAACTCTCTTTACTAGCGAAAATATGAAAAAATTAGTTTGATGGCTATTAATACGAAAAACAAACGCGTTCAAGACTCAAATTTGAAAATAACTAATTTGGTTTTCTGCTTGTTGCAGCCTACTTCTAGGGGCTAGTAGGCCGCACTTTGAAGTTCTCTGGCGCTCTTTTAACTCATCGTAGGAAAATGGGGAAAAAACAGGCATACTTCTCAACTCACCCCCTACAACTCCCTGTATTTTAATTGTATTTTCAATCTTAAACCGATATCCAAAACCTAACTCTTTAAAACAAATAAGTCATATTTGAAGCCCCATTATATAAATTATCCACCAAATTGTTTAATTTCAATTATATTTTTAATTTTAAATTCGATATTTAAAACCTAATTTTTCAAAACAAATAACACCCTGTATAATCGTAAATTCGATAGTCAATTGCGTTGTTAGTCCTTAGAAACATAACGATTTATATGGCGATTGGCGAAAAGACTATCATTAAAGAACTTAGCGTTGTGTTTATTATGTTACTTATGTTAATATTAATAATAATAATCAGCTACTTGATTGAAGCAACTATATTAATCTATCAATAGACTTTTCCGAGTATAAACACATTTATAGGGATAAAAATAACTGCTTTTTTGGGTGTCAATGTTAGAAAAATATTAAATTTAATTAACATGAATGCCATCAACATGACTAAATTGTATTGGCCAATCGCAAAAAATCAATAAGCGACAGAGAAAATATCGACGTTGGATCGGTGGCGCTAGACAAAAATAGTCTACAGACAAAATTCAAGAAATTTGACCTTTTTTTTAATTTTCACGTAAAAATACCTCTACATTATAAGCTCTAAAAATAAAATGCCTTTTTTATCTGGGTCGACTGCTTGATCGACCGTGAAAATGATACGCATATGAATCCTTTTCCACTTTGTTTTTTCTTTGAAAACGTATGAAATAACGCATTTTTCATAACAAAGTCTCAATAAATTATCACAGGATTACCACATTTTTTCAGATCCAAATTCCCTGAATTTTTAAGCCAAACATTGGAAATTTTAAACATTTCATACAAATGAAATTCCTTGATTTTTACACTTTTCCAAGTACTGTAGCAACCCTTATCAAGTTAATATTTAAATCTAACCTTGAAATCGACAATTTAGAACTCAATGCAACCGATTAAATTTAACATTCACATCGCCAATTTAGCATTTAATGCAGCCGATTAAATTTAACCTTCACATCGCAAATTTAGCATTTAATGCAGCCGATTAAATTTAACCTTCAAATCGCCAATTTAATGCAGACGATTAAATTAAACCTTCACATCGCAAATTTAGCATTTAATGCAACCGATTAAATTTAACCTTCAAATCGCAAATTTAGCATTTAATGCAGCCGATTAAATTTAACCTTCACATCGCAAATTAAGCATTTAATGCAGCCGATTAAATTTAACCTTCAAATCGCAAATTTAGAATTTAATGCAACCGAATAAATTTAACCTTCACATCTCCAATTTAGCATTTAATGCAACCGATTAAATTTAACCTTCAAATCGCAAATTTAGAATTTAATGCAACCGATTAAATTTAACCTTCAAATCGCAAATTTAGCATTTAATGCAGCCGATTAAATTTAACCTTCAAATCGCAAATTTAGCATTTAATGCAACCGTTTAAATTTAACATAAACATCGCAAAATTTGCATTTAATGCAACCGAATAAATTTAGCTTTCAACTAAAAAAATTGCCTTTAATGCAACTGATTAAATTTAACCTTAAAATAATAAAAAATGCATTTAATGCAACTGATTAAATTTAACATTAAAATAATAAAAATTGCATTTAATGCAACTGATTAAATTTAACCTTAAAATAATAAAAAATGCATTTAATGCAACTGATTAAATTTGACATTAAAACCGATAATTTAGAGCCTAATGCAATCGATTAAATTTAACCATCACATCGCAAATTGGCATTTAATGCACCAAATTAAATTCAATTTAACCAATTTAATTTAACTATATGATTAAATATAAATATTAAAATCCAACTAGAACAAACAAAATACTGTAGATACGAAACCAAAAAAAAGGATCAACCATAAACACACACCACTGGAAGTAGGTACGTATCAAGAACACTCTGATAGTTTTCTGATCCTATAGTGGTCCGGAATAAAGATTACGCCATTTTTTGGCCGGTACTCTGGACCCAACCCAAAATAGCCCACCGCCCCCTTCGCACGGTGCAAAGGAAAGAGTAAGAAACCCAGAAAATACAAGGAACCAATTTCCGAGATCTCTCGGACTCGCTTACGTATGGAATCCATTTTGGGCCGACACTTTTTCTCTTCCTCCGACCCCTCCGATCATCCAATTTTGGGTTCTGGACCGTCTTCAAGCAGTCACCTGACAGTCCCGTTACGAAAGGCCTCTACGTAGACTTGACCCAATCGGCCGGCTTCCTCTTTACAGTCGTATAAATATTCCAACTTTTTATTTTTCTTTCCTAGCAGGTAGCACGCGCTAAAAGGCGTCAGGAATAATAATAAAAAAGGGCGCGAGCGCGCGCGCGTGAAACGTATAATATATATACGTATAAAAAAAGAGGCACGCGCGTTCGAGCTCGCGCGTTTTTGGGGAAAGATAGTTTTTTTTATATGACTTTTTTTCGATCAATTTTTTTTTCACATATAGAGATACCTTCCGCTTTATAAAGCGGTCGTTTTTTGACCAATAGAGTATCGACCATAAGCCGGCGCCATCTACCGTTTTGATCGGGCGCTGTATACATTTTTTTTCCTTACGCTTCCTTCGTCGGTGCGAAAGAAATTGATTTTTCGACTTACTAAAGCTATACCACGTAAAAAATAAATCCACGGTGCGATCCAATTGCTTTCAGTCGCGATACAATATTAACTACTTTAAATTTTAGATATTTATTTTAAAGAAATAACGTTTTATATATCGTATTTAAAATTGAAAATACAATTAAAAATAAAATAATGTGGAGGTAATTTTAATAAAGGGGTTTCTAATATTTGTTTGTTTGTTTTAAGAAATTAGGTTTTATATATCACATTGAAAAAAATAAGAATGCAATTAAAATCAATAAATTGGACGATAATTTAAATAAAGATGTTTCAAATATAGTTTTTTGTATTAAAAATCTAGGTTTTAAATATCGTATTTAAAATTAAAAATACAAATAAAATAAAAACATTTGGCGAGTAATTTAAATAAAAAGGTTTCTAATATTGCTTATTTGTTTTGAAAAATTAGGTTTTAAATATCGAATTTAAAATTAAAAATATAATTGAAATTAAACAATTTGGTGGATAATTTATATAATGGGGCTTCAAATATGACTTATTTGTTTTAAAGAGTTAGGTTTTGGATATCGGTTTAAGATTGAAAATACAATTAAAATACAGGGAGTTGTAGGGGGTGAGTTGAGAAGTATGCCTGTTTTCCCCCCATTTTCCTACGATGAGTTAAAAGAGCGCCAGAGAGCTTCAAAGTGTGGCCTACTAGCCCCTGGAAGTAGGCTGCAACAAGCGCAAAACCAAGCAGCAGGGACTTTAAATACCGTTTAAGTTTACTTTTTTACGCTGGTTACCTCGATTTGTGTACAAAGTCCTTTTTTTACCTATCAAACCTTAATGTTCGCATTTCCCTGCTGCTTGTTTTTGCGCTCGTTGCAGCCTACTTCCAGGGGCTAGTAGGTCACACTTTGAAGCTCTCTTTTCTCTCATGGTAGGAAAATGGGAAACAAACAGGCATACACTTCTCGAATACTTCATCGTAACAGACGTTATATATACTTCTGATATGATTTAAAAACAAAGTTTTCAAATGCTGTTTGGATGGAGATGGTCTAAATAAATACTTAACTTAAACCAACATAATTTAGTCTTACTCTAATCTAATATTACTTGCAAAGCAATCACTTTCGCTAACTCACTATATTTGCGGCTTTGGTAAGTGGAATCGGCTGTATATTAATAAACCATGTATAAAGTGGAATTTCGCATAGTGCCAGTTCCATCAAATTATTCATTCATGCAAAACCACATTCGCGTAATGCAGTGCTGCCAGTCAATTGCGCTCAAAAATATATAAGAAATATAGGATAAAATTTTCAAAATTATAGGATAGTTATAGGATACAAATTTCAAAACTATAGGATAATTATAAGATACAAATTTCAAAACTGTAGGATAATTAAAGTATAAAAATTTAAAAACTGTAGGATAATTATAGTATAAAAATTAAAAAATTATGGGATAATTGAAGTATAAAAATTTTAAAATTATAGGATAATTATGGTATAAAAATTGCAAAAATTATAGGATTATTAAAGGATAAAAATTTCAAATTATAGGATTATTAAAGGATAAAAATGTCAAATTATAGGATATTAAAGGATAAGAATATCAAATTATAGGATTATTAAAGGATAAGAATATCAAATTATAGGATTATTAAAGGATAAGAATATCAAATTATAGGATTATTAAAGGATACAAAATTTCTAATTATAGGATTATTATAGGAAAATAGTATTATTATAGGAAAATATAGGATTATTATAGGAAAATATAGGATTATTATAGGAAAATATAGGATTATTATAGGAAAATATAGGATTATTATAGGAAAATATAGGATTATTATAGGAAAATATAGGGTTTACAGGAAAATATAAGGTTTACAGGAAAATATAAGGTTTACAGGAAAATATAAGGTTTACAGGAAAATATAAGGTTTACAGGAAAATATGGGACTTACAGGAAAATATGGAACTTACAGGAAAATATGGAACTTACAGGAAAATATGGGACTTACAGGAAAATATGGGACTTACAGGAAAATATGGGACTTACAGGAAAATATGGGACTTACAGGAAAATATGGGACTTACAGGAAAATATGGGACTTACAGGAAAATATGGGACTTACAGGAAAATATGGGACTTACAGGAAAATATGGGACTTACAGGAAAATATGGGACTTACAGGAAAATATGGGACTTACAGGAAAATATGGGACTTACAGGAAAATATGGGACTTACAGGAAAATATGGGAGCCCTCGTGTAATGACGTCCACGACAAAACCCAACTATACGCCTGACAAATGTATACGTACTAAGTTTCATTTCCATAAAACCACTCAACGAACTCTACCGTACAAAACAAAAAAAACTATTCGTTACTAAAAATATACATTTTTAAAACATGTAGAATCTATAAAATATATTGAAAGCTAAGCTAAAGTAGTAGTAACGAGAAAGGAGTTGCGGGGAGGGGGCGGGGTATCTTAACGCACGTCAACTACCATTAGCATAACACATTGCTCGAACTGGGAAGGGGGGGGGGGTCGCGAATAAGCGCGTGACACTACCCCCCCCCCGGGTCAGTCCATTTTTGGTTACGATTTTTAAGAGCTGGCACGCGCATCCATTTTCATTTTTGTCATCAAAGGGGGGGACCCCCACCTGGCAACATTACCTTAATCGTAGTTTTCGTTTATTTTTTTTACAAGTTCATAAAGCAGCGAAATGAAAGGCTGGAACAAATGATGTTTTCAGCGGCTTGAAAAGGGGCTAACGGCGTTTTAGCACATAATGGTGTTTTCTTCGGAGAGTGCCTTATACTTAAGTGGGTGGATTAACTGGCCCCGACCCGCGCGCGTAAGGCTACATTACGTCTTCTATTCATTATACTTTTAAAGCGTTGTTATTATTTTTCATTTCGGGATATGTCGTGAAATTTATTGTTTTGTAGGTACGAAAAGGTTTGTTGGGAGGGATTGAAGGGTTGAGACGGACCTCACACGATACAGTAGAGCGGCTCAAAGTGATTGTATAGACCTGAAGGAATTGACGGCTTAAATGGGATCCTAATATCGAGGCGAGTTGAGGGCTCAAAGTGATTTAAGAATCTAGAGAAGTTTAAACTGAAAGATAGTCTAGCACCGTGGTGAGTGGAGAGCTCCAAGCGATTATTTGGCTCAGAGAAGCTGAGAGCTCAGTGATTATAAAACCTAGATAATTTGAGAGCTCAAAGCGATTATAGAATCCAGAGAATTTGAGAGCTCGAAGCGTTTTTTTTAGTTCCGAGATGCTGAGAGCTCAAAGAGAATCTAGCATCCAGAGAACTTGAGAGCTCAAAGCGAGTCTAGAACCGAGATAAGTTGAGAGCTAAAAGAGAATCTAACACCCAAAGAAGTTGAGAGCTCAAAGCTAGTCTAGAACCGAGGGAAGTTGAGAGCTCAAAGAGAATCTAAAACCCAAAGAAGTTGAGATCAAAACGAGTCTAGAACCGAGATAAGTTGAGAGCTCAAAGAGAATCTAACATCCAAAAAAGTTGAGAGCTCAAAGCGAGTCTAGAACCGAGGGAAGTTGAGAGCTCAAAGATAATCTAAAACCCAGAGAAATTGAGAGCTCAAAGCGAGTCTAGAACCGAGGAAAGTTGAGAGCTCAAAGAGAATCTAAAACCCAGAGAAATTGAGAGCTCAAAGCGAGTCTAGAACCCAAAAAAATTGAGAGCAGAAAGTGAGTCTAGAACCGAGGAAAGTTGAGAGCTCAAAGAGAATCTAAAACCCAGAGAAATTGAGAGCTCAAAGCGAGTCTAGAACCGAGGGAAGTTGAGAGCTCAAAGATAATCTAAAACCCAGAGAAATTGAGAGCTCAAAGCGAGTCTAGAACCCAAAAAAATTGAGAGCAGAAAGTGAGTCTAGAACCGAGGAAAGTTGAGAGCTCAAAGATAATCTAAAACCTAGAGAAATTGAGAGCTCAAAGCGAGTCTAGAACCGAGAAAAGTTGAATCAAAGCGAGTCTAGAACCCAAAAAAAATTAGAGCCCAAAGTGAGTCTAGAACCGAGGGAATTTGAGAGCTCAAAGATAATCTAAAACCCAGAGAAATTGAGAGCTCAAAGCGAGTCTAGAACCGAGAAAAGTTGAGAGGTCAAAGCGATTCTTTAGCTCAGAGAAGTTGACAGCTCAAATTAGTTCTAGAACCCAGAGAGTCATGGGCCAACTTAATGGAGCCAGGTGATTGCAATGTTGAAAAAATTAGCCAATCTTTCAAGGAAATAAATGATAATCACAGAATTTGTCATAGATCTAGAATAAAATTACCTTAAAAAAAGTGTAAAGATAAAATTTAATTCCCTGACTTTTCCCTGAATTTTTACCAATTCTGAAAATTTCCTGACCTTTCCATGACTTTTTAGGCGTATTTTTAAATTCCCCGACTTTCCCTTATTCCCCTGTTTTCCCTGACGTGTGGCAACCCTCTATAAACTGATAAAATAATTCTAGTACGACTTACATAACAATCAAAAGAGTAACAAATTATTTAACCAAACTCCCTTAAGCCTAGTGCTGTAAGTCGGGAAATGACAGAGGCCTTTCTTCCGGAAGATTTTCCGTATTTTTAAAATAAAATAAAAAACTTTTTAATTCCATGATTAGTCTTATGTAATGTTTACAAATTTAAATTAAGCGGAATTCTCTTCTAATTTTTTTTCGAATCTAAAAGTAAAACTAAACCTCTAGACTAGTTTTAATTGATTAACAATGTAACACTATTAATGTGTTGTAGTATGTTTACTGTTATTAGTCATTTTAAATCGATAAAAAGTTAAAAATATAAAAAACCCTTCAATTTTTATTTTTCCAATTTCCGGAAATTTTTCCGAATTTTATTTTTCCGGAAAATTAACAATTCTACTTAAGCATACGGTATAAATTTGAGAGGCCATATTGGACCCATTCCTATTAAAAAGGCTCTGGAAGAGGACGGTTAAAAAGGGGGTAAAAGGGGCTCATCAATATAAGCCTCTCCAATAAGAATCTAGATGGCGCTGTCTTTCCTTTCCGTCGGACGATAAATTATCGCGGAGTTTCTTTCGGCTCGCTTTCCTTGCTAACCGTTTTATCCCCCCTTCCCCCCATACATATATCAATACTAGGGCCGCTGTCACATTATCCCAGGGCGACCTCTATAGGCGCATTTTACAGTTTGAGCTTATTTTTTCTTTTAATAATAATTTTTTAAAGCGTTTTACATTTCTTTCGTTCTCGCGTTTTTTTTTCATCGCGCTTATAAAAATTATTTGATTTTTTGAGCTATAGTTTTAAACTTATGTTAGGTTCAAAAATTTGAGGGCCAATTTTACTTGATTTACGACCGTCACCAAAGGGATGAGAAACTACAATATTAATGGGAATATTTAAAAAAAAGCCATTTATCGAATGCGACAAATTGGGTTATTTTTCGACGTAATATATATTTGAATATAAATTCTGATTTAACCAAAGAAAAACAAGATGTTACGGACGTTTGAGTGCGCACAATATCCCTAATGTGTTTGTGAAGGCTGCAAAAAAATAATAAATTGAACTTAAATATATATTAAATATTTTAAATTGAATATTAGAAAAATTAGTAAATTGAGCCAAAATATATTAAATATATTTAATTAATCTAAATATTAATTAAAATTTAAACTAAATATTAATTAAAATTTAAACTAAATATTAATTAAAATATTAAACTAAATATAAAAAAATATTAAACTAAATAATAAATTAAATGTTTAAATATTAAATAAAATATTAAACGAAATATTAAATTAAATGTTTAAATATTAAACTAAATATTAAATTAAATGTTTAAATATTAAACTAAATATTAAATTAAATGTTTAAATATTAAACTAAATATTAAATTAAATGTTTAAATATTAAATAAAATATTAAACTAAATATTAAATTAAATGTTTAAATATTAAATAAAATATTAAACTAAATATTAAATTAAATGTTTAAATATTTAATAAAATATTAAATTAAATGTTTAAATATTAAATAAAATATTAAACTAAATATTAAATTAAATGTTTAAATATTAAACTAAATATTAAATTAAATGTTTAAATATTAAACTAAATATTAAATTCAATGTTTAAATATTAAACTAAATATTAAATTAAATGTTTAAATATTAAACTAAATATTAAATTAAATGTTTAAATATTAAACTAAATATTAAATTAAATGTTTAAAAATTAAATAAAATATTTAAATATTAATTAATATTTACATATTTTTAAAATTATAATAAAAGAATTTGTAATATTTACCAGGCGAAATTGACCTTGAAAACGATGACCTTTTAAATCACCTTTCAAATTTGGGTACCTCTGCCCTATTGTATGAATTACATTGGGCATTGTGTATAAATATATTTAGAGCCAGAAGTCTTAGGTCATAAGAAATGCCTTAATAAACTGACTTGGTAGACTTATCACATTCTTAAAAGCAGGTAAATGTATTACCAGGGTCATCCAATCTTAAGGAGGTTATATTACCAGGGTCATTCAACATTTATGAGGTTGGATTACGACACAATACTAGTAATAGGAATAGACGTGCTACCCCTCACCTAGGTGAAGGGTAGTGGATTTTATGTTGATTTGTCAACAGCGTCCTCTATTGTGGATAAATAGAAGCTCGATAATTAATTAATAAACAATGAAAATAATTGAGTAAAATTTGTATACTTTTATAACTTAGAAAAAAATAATTTCCGTAAATATTGAATTAAAATTATGACAATCATTACTCATTGTAATTAAAAAAATTAATATACAGTTATCTAGACGGCAATAACGATAAAAATTAGTCTGACTTAAGGGGACCATCCGAAAGCTACAGTAATCCAACCTCCTAAAGCGGAATAACCCTGTTGTTACGTTTATTTCGTAGTTTCACAATCATCGTAGCTGCGTTTAATTGAAATCCGCGTTAAAAACCAAATCTGTATAAAATAGACAACATCTAGGCGTACTCTCCACACGTATTGTTGCCACGAGCTTAAACCCCCTTTTTTACTCTTTGCGCAAAGCGATTGGTAATCATCAACCCGGAAAATATATATATATTTAGGCCAACATTTATATACAGTCCAGAAATAGATTGCTGGACAGACAGTCTCGACAGATGTCAGCACACGACTAATAAGGGGGAGGAGCGATCTTCTTACTCTGCTTTTATTTCTATTTCATTGCCAAACAGCGACACCTGTAGGGAGAAAGAGTAGCCTAGACGTTTGACCAACTAGTTTTTGTCATTCTTATTTTCCAAGTGCGGAAAAAACGATAAACATTATTTTTACTTTTTGTAGTTTTTTCTCTCTTTGCTGGATAGGTGTCAACTTCGTCGACTAACAACGGAATCGACAGGTGCTCGCAAACAATGTCCAGTTTCCGATCGACTGACGACCACCAGAATTTATATATGGGGCTAACTCGTACATAGTTAGTTACTCGCAACGATATCGTTTACTAAAATTACAATTAATTTAAATATATTTAATTATTTCAATTAATTTAGTTTGCAGGGTGACCACAGAAAGCATTAAAAAAATCTTATAAGAAAAAATGGAAATTTGTAGTCGATTTATAAAATTTTATAGGATATACTTTTGCAAAATATAGGGAAATATACGATAAATTTCATTAAAATTACAGGAAAATATAGGATAAATTCTATTAAAATTACAGGAAAATATAGGATAAATTCCATTAAAATTACATGAAAATATAGGATAAATTCCAATAAAATTACAGGAAATATAGGATAAATTCCATTAAAATTACAGGAAAATATAAGATAAATTCCATTAAAAATACGCGAAAATATAGGATAAATTCCATTAAAATTACGCGAAAATATAGGATAAATTCCATCATCATTACACGAAAATATAGGATAAATTCCATTAAAATTACACGAAAATATAGGATAAATTCCATTAACATTACACGAAAATATAGGATAAATTCCATTAAAATTACACGAAAATATAGGATAAATTCTATTAAAATTACACGAAAATAAAGGATAAATTCCATTAAAATTACACGAAAATAAAGGATAAATTCTATTAAAATTACACGAAAATAAAGGATAAATTCCATTAAAATTACACGAAAATAAAGGATAAATTCCATTAAAATTACAGGAAATATAGGATAAATTCCATTAAAATTACAGGAAATTTAGGATACATTCCATTAAAATTACAGGAAATTTAGGATACATTCCATTAAAATTACAGGAAATAGAGGATACATTCCATTAAAATTACACGAAAATATAGGATAAATTCCAATAAAATTACAGGAAATTTAGGATAAATTCCATTAAAATTACAGGAAATATAGGATACATCCCATTAAATTACAGGAAAATATAGTTTAAATTCCATTAAAATTTTAAGGGATCAACCAAGGCTTAGTGAAACTTGAAACGCTTATAATTATGTGAGAATAACGCTTAAGTGGGCAAAGTTATGCTGTACTGTTCAATGGGAACATAACATTAGCTATTCTTAACACTAACTTCCTAACTCAAGGTAGTTATTGTCGAATTTGAAACCTAAGCGCGTTTTAGTTGCTATTTATCACCTGGCAGTAATTTTGAAGGGAACAGGAAGTAACGAGTTTCCTGTTCCTAAACTTCCGATTAGGCAAACCCTCTGCGACAGACTATCATTCTCACAGTATTATGGATTTATTTATTTATTTTCCCCTTTTTTGGGATTAAATTAATTTGAATTTATTTATTTTAAAAAATAACGATTTATTTAATTTTAATTTATTTATTTTAAAAAATGATGATTTATTTAATTTCAATTTATTTATTTATTTATTTTTTACGATTTATTTCATTTTAATTAATTAATTTATTTTTTAAGATTTATTTCATTTTAATTAATTAATTTATTTTTTAAGATTTATTTCATTTTAATTAATTAATTTATTTTTTAAGATTTATTTCATTTTAATTAATTAATTTTTTAAGTTTATTTAATTATAATTTATTTATTTATTTTACGATTTATTTCATTTTAATTCATTAAGTAATTTTTACGATTTATTTAATTTTAATTAATTAATTTATTTATTTTACGATTTATTTAATTTCATTTATTAATTTTACGATTTATTTAATTTTTATTTATTTGTTTTTACGATTTATTTAATTTTATTTATTTATTTTTACGATTTATTTAATTTTTATTTATTTATTTATTTATTTATTACGATTTATTTAATTTCAATTCATTTATTTTTTACATTTTTTAGATTTATTTGAGAGTTAAAATAAATAATAATAATAATTTATTATAATTTTCAATTTAATTTGTATTGTCCAGGCAACCACCATTTATAAGCTACACCTCATTTGTTGCTTGTAAATAATTGTTTCGCTAAATATTATTGTTATTTCTACTCTCTGTACAACGGATGAAACATTTCACTATTTATTTTAAAGCAGAGGAATCGACCATTGAAGCTAAGCCGGACTCATCCGAAACCCCACCCTTGACACAGTTGGAATACAAGAAAATAACTTTCCTCTCTTTGTCCACCTTTTCAACAAAATGCAATCCAGACATTGTCCGACTTGGGCAAATTTCAAGAACGTCCCCTGTCCCCTTTTTTCGACTCCCTTCCTACCCCCCTGGTGTCACCCCCCTGGTGTCAATCGTCGTATTTTGGAAGGAAGGTAGGAAGCTATAGCAAAATAAGAGACCTGCCCAGGAAGAGAGGATTGAATGTGTATATTCCAATTCCCAGCAGGGAGATTTCACGGAGAGGAGAAGTTGCCAGAGACGTGGATATATAGTTGCCCGCTTCCGACTGAGGTGGCGCTAGATACGGAAGCGAGGAAGAAGCAATTTCTTGTCTCCATCTGTCTTAATTTTTGCGGTTGACGTCTGAGAGACAACCCCGCGCGCCCGGCTTCTCTTTCCAAATTGGCCCAGTCACCCTCCTTCTGAAGGTGGGGGAGGTGGTACGTCACTGGAATTGGACACGCCTTCTTACATTTAGAAATTTTTACCCGAATTTCAAGGGGCAAGTGAGGGGTGCACATATCTGATGTGTTAATCAAATAATATATATACAGGGTGTTTCAAAAGGTTATACAAAAATCTTAAGGGGTTTTTGGGGGTGAGTTGAGAAGTATGCCTGTTTTTCCCCATTTTCCTACGATGAGTTAAAAGAGCGCCAGAGAGCTTCAAAGTGTGACCTACTAGCCCCTGGAAGTAGGCGCCAAACCAAGCAGCAGGGAAACGCGAACATTAAGGTTTGGGTTCGTGTGATAAGTGAAAAAGGACTTTGTAAACAAATCGAGGTAACCAGCGTAAAAAAGTAAACTTAAACGGTATTTAAAGTCCCTGCTGCTTGGTTTTCGCTTGTTGCAGCCTACTTCCAGGGGCTAGTTGGTCACACTTGGAAGCTCTCTGGCGCTCTTTTCACTCATGGTAGGAAAATGGGAAAAAACAGGCATACTTTTCAACTCACCTCCTACAAATCCTTCACATTTTTGCCGAGGGGTCGGACATTTACCAAAATCCCGTACACTTTGTCTAAAATCGCAAAATCTTTAAACTCTCTCTATGGTAAATTAACATTGAAATCCCAAAATCACTTCAAAAAGTAATGATAAAATCGCCAAAATCTCTACGAAATCCCGAAATCCCGTACAAAATAATGGCAAGTGTACGACCCCTCAATTTTTGCATTACCTTTTAAAACGCCCTGTATATATTTTATATACATATTATCAGAATTACATTATAGAGCTTACGAGATAAGTATTAATCTCCCTATACGGCTGATCTTAATAGCTGGGTAGATGTAGTTCCAGCTGAATTTCTACGACGATTTCTGCTAGAGTTGTTAATTTTCCGGCAAAATAAAATGCGGAAAAATTTCCGGAAAATTTCCCGGAATTAGGAAAAATAAAAATTGAAACAATTACTTTTTAAGGGTTTTTAAAGTTTTTAACTTTTTATCGATATAAAATGTCTAATAACAGTAAACATACTACAAAACATTAATAGTGTTACATTGTTAATCAGTTTAAACTATAGTCTAGAGGTTTAGTTTTACTTTTAGATTCGAAAAAATGAAGAGAAAATGCCGCTTTATTTCAATTTGCAAACGATATTAGACTAATCATGGAATGAAAACTTAATTTTTTCGGAAAAATACGGAACATTTTCCAGAAAAAAGGCTTCGGCCATTTTCCGGAAAATTTACCGATTTACAACACTAATTTCTGCAAGAAAACGAACGGGAAATTTGTGCCCAATGTAATCTGTGTCGAGCCTGCTATAGTTACATGTTTAATTTTTATGGCCTTCAAAGATTCTTATCTCAGATAACAGTTAAGTTAACAGAATCTGGCGAGATTAAATATAGCACATCAATTCAGATCGGTTACTTGTGATAATAAATCAGATACAAAATAGAAATTAGAATTAAGGTAGAGAAGTTTAGAGCTCAAAGACATCCTAGAACCGAGGTGATTTGAGAGCTCAAAGTGATCCTACAACCACTACCAGTGAAGTCCACTTACTTAAACATAGTGGTAACAGTCCTCCATAGATCAATCAGATAAGTTTATTAAATAAGTAGACTTTTCAGGGAAGAAATATTCAACCTGGATTCGGGCGGTATACGTTTCAACTTGTTGGATATTTTTGCAGTTAAGTGACAGACAGACAGACAGACAGACAGACACGTCTAGTCTGGCACACCCCTCCAATCCATCGTGGCTAGAGAGCTCTTTTCGCGGGGAGACTGCGCCGATGACTGATAAGTCGTCTCTCCCCGGAGACCGAGTCCCCATCTATCGACAGGAACGTCAGTTACGCCGTGACGTACAAAATCATCGTACTCCGGTGGGGCTTTCAATGGGGAATTAACGCTGCTTTCATAAAAATTCAACAGAATACGAACGAAATAAGCTCTTAACGTGGTTCAGACAGAGATTTTTAGACCAGAGAAAGGCTTTGAAAATTTTATGGGAAAAATAGGAACTTTAGAGGCGAATTATATGAAAATATAGGAAACTAAATAGGTCAATTATAGGAAAATATAGAACAATAAATAGGAAAAAATTAGAAGGTAATTATTGCATATCAGTATAGTTTGATTCGAATCACCTAGAATATTGAGAATTTTTTGTACACTGCTTTCTTGCATTATTGGATCATTTAGCGGATTTACAAAGCCCGTAAATTTTGTTCCCAAGTTGCAGTTCAATAACACAAAAGACCGTGAAATTATAGGAAAATAGGAGAAAATAAAGAAATTTATAGAAAGGCATTAAAAAATATAGGAAATATAGGAAGTCTGGTCACCCTGGTAATGAACCTTCTGTAAACAATCAAACGAGATTTTGAGTTGGACGAATTTATGCTTATTAGAAACGTGTTACTGACAAGGAGAGTACCCGAGGTGTTTATTGCCGATTTTGTTCAAAGTCGGGCGTAATTTAGACCTATATGAACTATGAAATTTCCCAAAAGGAGACGTTGCACTACCCATTCGATTTGCTATGGCAACCGAAAATGTTTTTGATCACTTAAAACAATAAAATCTCCATTTAAAAAAGCATGGGATTTTCTCGGTTTCACAGGGTCCTAGCTACGAAAATTTTGAAAAATTTTGAAAATCACGAAATGTGTAATTTGGACCACATTTAGGTAAATTTCATCAAGTTTGGGTAAATTGAAACATTTTTAGGGTAAATTTGTAACAAATTTTGGGTAAAATAAGGAAAATTTTTTATTTTGGTTGTAAGTGGTCAAAATCATTTTCGGTTGCCATGGCAAATCGAATGGGTAGTGCAACGTCTCCTTTTGGGAAATTTCATATTTCATATAGGTCCACATTACGGCCGACTTTGAACTAAATCGCCAAAAACACCTCGGGTACTCTCCTTGTGAGTTCCAGAATTTCGAAACCATACGAACTTTCGATCGAAAACAGAATTTAAGTTGTTCACGGAATTATTTTCCAAATTTCCAATTAATATAAAATCGTCATTTTGACGGTCGAAGGTGGGGACAAAATTTTCACGATCGAGATTCTACTCCTTGGTTCAATAATTTTTTTAGTACTAAGATTTTTAGTATAGTTCTGAATTCGCCATTTTGAGATAACTATTTTCAAGCTACTTTTAGTACTAAGTTTTTAGTATATTTTTAAATTAAACTTTTGAAGTTCAAGATCGCTATGTTAAAGGTCAACATTCCCATTTTCAAGTTCGAGATAATTCTACTTAGTATATTCATGGATACTAGATTTTAGAGGATCGGTAAATAGCCTGGTTTTTAGCCCCCGTAAACCAATCACACTAAGGAAGTCGTCCAAGGTTATTTAAAAAAAAAAACAAGTATCGCTAAGAGTGGACGATACTGTTCGAAAAAAGAAAAAACATAAACACGAAGTACATTTTTACGCCAAAAGGTATTTTTTCACGTTTTTATAGATTAAATACGATATACTAAATATCAGTTGATAGTTTTTATTGAATTAAAAACCAAAATTAAAAATTACTAAAATATAAAGCGCAAAGAATTACGTAACAATATCAACCGTGTTAGATTGCTATTTTGAAATTTTAAGATCACGTGGTACAAACGACCTTGCGAGACTCCTAGCTCGGAGTCTCTCGAGCTGATTCATACGCGGGGAGAAATAAAATGCACTGTGGAAGGGTATCGAAAACCTGTCCCCTTCATTTTACTGTCCATGGTATATTATCGAATTACACTTTTGAAGGTCAAGATGACTATTTTCAAGGTCAATTTATCGACATTTTGAAGGTCAATATCGCCATATCGTAGGTTGACACTCCCGTTTTCAAGTTCTAGATAAATCTACTTACACCCGTTATTTTTCAGTACTAAGAATTTAGTATATTATCGAATTACACTTTTGAAGGTCAAGATGACTATTATCAAGGTTAATTTATTGCCATTTGGAAAGTCAAGATCGCCATATCGAAGGTCGAAATCCCCATTTTAAAGTTCGAGATAAATCTACTTACACCCGTTATTTTTCAGTACTAAGATTTTAGAACATTTTCAATTTTAACTTTTTGAAGGTCAAGATGACCATTTTCAAGGTCAATATCTCGATCGACAATTTAGGAGCATTCCTGGTTAAAGAAATATGAAATTTGAAAAATTCAAATTTATTAAAAATGCTTTCTCAATATTTTTTTCGCGAAACGTGTACAGAATTTAGATAATATAATATGAGCGCACACTACAGAGAAAAGTCAGCAGAATAAGTCCACGGAATTGAAGCCACACCGAAAATCGATCCACTTGGGACCCATACAGACACTAAAACGTATCGAGCATTATCTCTTTATACGTCCCGTATAAGCCCCGAGCTGGCCATCGGTCAAGCTCAGCTCGGACACAGTCTTCTTTCCCAAGACCTTCGGACAAGCGTAGGGAGAGAGGGTGACTGACCACCGTCCACTACAGTACTAGCCTTAATTCCGTTTATGGGAAAGAATGAACGCGTGACACTATAGATTAGTAAACATTACTTTGCGCGAGTAGAGGACCGCTGGCTCAGGACCCCGATGGCCAGAGCCAAGTCAGGGGGGACCCCAACCCTCCTTCCCCCCTCTGTTCCTTATTCTTTAATGCAGTTGGGAAGTTACCCACCAAGGAAGGGAGGACCTAGGGGGGGGGGTCAACAACTAGAAGGGGGCGTGGCCCCAGGGGGGGTTAGGGAGGAAAGGGGGGACTAGGGAAGGGGGGTTGCTAATGGAAAACGCTGGTCAAGATCGCCATTTGACCTTCGCAAACAACCCGAGTGAAATTATACGGCGGACGTATAAGCGAGCTCCTCTTCGTATTCGACGTTGCTTATTATTACAGTACGCAGACTTTACGGTATTCCCCGCCTATTTAGGTGACGAGATATTGAGAAGAAGCCAAACTATAGATCTGGAAGGGGAGCGATAAAAAAGCTACGAAAGTGACCCCTGGCGAAGAACGATCGAATTATGTACGGGAGGGACGGGAGGCGGGAAAAAACCCACTTTACTTGTGTACGCAACTTCTTTCTCTCTCTATCGGGTCGTATTTATGACGTAGAAGAATTTGCTGGTGACGTCAGAAGCTGATTTCCGTATTTTTAACCTTCTCGGTTTCATACTCTCCACTGTTCTTTTCTGCAAAGCGCTTATTATAAGATTCGAATAAATATTTAAAGCGACAAGAAAAACTAGATTGGTTTTTCGAACGATATACCATTTCCAAATTGACAAAAGCGCCCTACAGCGGAAAAGGGCGACAAAACCGCAAAATTTGAAAAAGGAATAATTAATTGTTAGAGTCTTGTTTGATTCGAAATTGTAAAGTAGTTTTGCCTCCAGAGATTCAAATAAATGAGAAACGTCGACAAATTCTCTGTGACATGTTTTTGCTTTTGATTTACGGGATTCACCTGCTTTAATCATTAAAATAAACAAGGCGGTCGCCGACGGCATGATCACCGATGCCCCTTGGGAAATCTTCTCTAACTATAGATTTAACCTGATGACTTTTTAAACAAAACTTTTGACATTTTTAAACTATAGTAAACGTTTTCCATTTCGAACCAAACATTAAATTCCATTACTTTTTCACTAATCCTTAAAATTCCCTGACTTTTCCAGGTTTTCCCTGACCATTTCCAGAGATTTTCAATGTATTTTTATAGCCAAACTTTAGCCATTTTTAACTTATAGTAAACGGTTTCCATGTGGAACACAAAATTATATTCAATAATTTTTATACTAGTCCTTCAAATACCCTTAAAAATGGTTAGTTTTAAGCTCATTTTCAAATTCCCTGATTTTTCCTGGACATTTCTTGAGATTTTCCCTAAGTCACAATGTTGGCATTTTTAACCTATAGCAAACGATTTCCATTTGGAACCCAAAATTATAGTCAATAAATTTATATTAGTCCTTCAAATCCCCTTCTTAGTTTTAAGCCCATTTTCAAATTCCCTGATTTTTCCGATTGTAGACCATTGGACCGAAATCCCATTCGTCCGAATGTACCATTCAACCGAATTCCAATCGACCGAAAACCGCGTTTTGCGCGGTTTTCATTCAATATACCGTTAGTGATACATATTTATATATCGTAGGTTACGTGACGATAGTATATCTAATTTGGACTAAACTATGTCTTAAATATTTATTATTTCGTACAGACGTCTATTTTTAGACCTTTTTCCCTTGAAATTTGATATTTTCCGGGTTTAATTTTGGAAAATAACCTTGATAAGACCCGACGTGAAATAGTTGCCTACCATATCTAACCTAACAAAACCTAACCTAACCTAACCTAACCCAACCCAACCCAAGCTGAACTAACCTACCCGAAGGGAAAACGAACCAGATTTAAATTTCCCATTCAACTGAATCCCGCCATGTTGGGCTATAAACGAAAATACTTTTCGGTTCAATGGGATTCGGTCAAACGGGATTCGGTCCAATAGTATACAACCGATTTTTCCTGGACAGTTCCTGAGATTTTCCCTAAGTCACAATTTTGGCATTTTTAACCTATAGTAAACGTTTTGAATTTGAAACCTAAATTTAATTAAATTACTTTTTTTACTAGTTTTTCCAATTCCCCAAATTGTTCAGGTTACTACAGAGGTTACGTCACACATCAAAAATTTATATAGGAACCAAAATAATATATTATTTTGTGTTAGAGTCGCAGTTTAGCACTTGTTTTCTCATTTATAATAGTATGATTAGTTTACGAAACACAAAACCTTAAATAAATAGGGTTATTTTTAAGGAAAATGAAGATTTATGGGGCTATTAGGAATAAGGGTTTTGAGTATGTGTTACGTAATTCAAGGAATATTTTATTTTGTAGAATTATTTCCGATTCTGAATATGTACTTGAATTTAATACCAAAAGTGTGTCAGCTGTACCTTCACGCCTATTAAAATTTCAAGTGAGACCTAGTCACACTATAGACTACATAACCTACTAGTTGGGATAGTACTGGGAACATTATATTTAGTCTATGGTCTGGCGCGATATTCTCTCTCGCCCGTAGACATACGTTCTAAAACGCCTCACTCGGTGGCACTGGAGTACCTCGATTTCGATGACGTATTTTCCGACCCCCCTTCGTTTCCCTGTTTTACTTTGCGACAAACTCTCATTAACTACTATACCGTTCTGACACACTTTTGGGTCTTATGCTACTTTCGCTATTACCGTTAACTTCCACACATTTTTATGGAGAGGGGAAACCGAAGCATTCGAGAAAAAAAACCCTTTAACTGATGAATTATCACTTTTAAATCTGCAGGAATCATGGACCGACTACCAAGGGACTTGTTACCGTAGCTTATGGTAATTTTTTTTAATTTCTAGATGGTTGTATTGACATCAACGTAGCACTATCTAGCGGGGTCCAAATCAGTTAAAAATAGCAGGATTGTCTGAATTAAATCAGTGATTTAAATCTTTAAAAATATCATCATTCAATGAATTTATGAAAATAATAAAATAACAAAAGTAGGTTCTTTAGAAATTTCAATTCACAGAAAATGGAATTAAATTTTATTAATTATTAATAATTCAATTTAATACAGATTAATTTAAAATATAGTTAACGTTATCGCGGCACTCAAATAATTTATCAATTTGTCAAGAAAAACAGACATAAAACCTTAAAAAATCATTAAAATCTTAAAAAATCAATAAAAGCTTAAAAAATCAATAAAATCTTAAAAAAATCAATAAAATCTTAAAAAATTAATGAAATATATAAAATCAATAAAATCTTAAAAAATCAATAAAATCTTAAAAAATCATTAAAATCTTAAAAAATCATTAAAATCTTAAAAAAATCAATAAAATCTTAAAAAAATCAATGAAATATAAAAAATCAATAAAATCTTAAAAATCAATAAAATCTTAAAAATCAATAAAATCTTAAAAATCAATAAAATCTTAAAAATCAATAAAATATAAAAATCAATAAAATATAAAAAATCAATAAAATATAAAAATCAATGAAAATATAAAAAATCAATGAAAATCCGATTTAAATCAAATAAATGATTTTTTAACTTATTTAAAAATCAAAAAATCAACAACCCTGAAAAATCGGACACAGCTCGTGAGAAAACAACTGAACCTAGTGAACGCATTCACCTTGTTCCCAGATTTTTAATTGCAAGAGTACCACCAGATGGCGGTGGTAAAAATTAGGCGTCGCTCAGGTAGCGTACACGAAAACCATCCTCATCATTGCAGGCATTTTTTTCTACGCCGGAATTAAGATAACAAGCGTAGGTTGACTTATAAAAACAATCTTAAAACGGTCAACAAATAATAATATATAACCTTCTAAGTTTTATAACTTACTATATAGTAAAAACAAGCCTTATGGCGGTACTAATTTTAAAACATTTCACAAAAGCTATTTCGTTTTTAACATCTAAAAATTAAATGCGACGTAACTAAGGTACATTTAAAATATATATGACGTCACGTAGATCCTAATTTTCTATATATGACGTCACGTAGATCCTAATTTTCTATATATGACGTCACTTAGATCCTAATTTTCTATATATGACGTCACGTAGATCCTAATTTTCTATATATGACGTCACTTAGATCCTAATTTTCTATATATGACGTCACTTAGATCCTAATTTTCTATATATGACGTCACTCAGATCGAAATGTTCGATGAATGACGTCACTCAGATCGAAATGTTCGATGAATGACGTCACTTAGATCGAAATGTTCGATGAATGACGTCACTTAGATCGAAATGTTCGATGGAGGACGTCACTTAGATCGAAATGTTCGATGGAGGACGTCACTTAGATCGAAATGTTCGATGGAGGACGTCACTTAGATCGAAATGTTCGATGAATGACGTCACAGGTAGCGAGACAAGACAAAAACGCCGTGGGTGATTTACGTACAAAGGTAATGCAGCAGTCATAATAGACTAATTTAACGCTACTAAGATACAGTTATTAGGCAAATGGAAATCACGCCAGAGCCCACTAAATTCAATTACAGCGTACATCAACGTGATGTAGTAAACTATTAGTTACACACGATTGAAAACAAGTTTAAGGGGAGTAGGATGAAAAAACCTTACAAACACGGCGAAATGAGTAAAAATCCTTGAAAAGTTTAAAAAAATAAAACTACGCAATAGCAAAATTCGTTGAGAATTGAAAATGGAAGAAGCCATGTAAGGTTAGCCCCCTTGTAGGGCTTAATAGCCAGGTTAAGCTACCCCTGGAAAACGTCTAGGTGAAACTTGTACTAGTGTAGTTTGTACGCGATAAAGCTAGGTTTACAAGTTTCCCTTACACGTTTTCAGAGGTAACTGAACCCGTCTAATATCTACCGTAACGAAAAATAACTTATCTCTGTTTGAAATCGAACCCAAAAATAAATGTGTAAAAAATTAAGAGTTGAAACCCCAAAAGATTGGGCTTTAAATTCGGGTATTTTATGAACCGTATTGAATTATCGACCATTCGCTTCGGCGTCGATTCGCAAATTAAAAGAGATAATTTTCAATCTAGAGTGTTTACTCTCTTTGGAATAGCAATTTGGCGACCACCGATATTAGCAAAATTCTAAATAAACAATTTTTAAATTCGGTTCATCATATCGTACGTAATTCTGGATTGAGAATGAAAATTATAACAAATTACAGATTAATATTTTACGATATTTATATCCTATTATCGAACGTAATCTCATTCTGGATCGCCAACGAAATTTATAATAAATTACAAAGCAAACTAATATAAATTTTACGAAATATGTATGCTTTTCGATTACGTATTGTTTAAGAAAATTATAGCAAATTACAAACTAAACCAATAAATATATTTATATACTATTATCGTACCTATTTGATGACCCATTGCCAACGAAATTAATAATAAATTACACAGCAAACTATTATAAATTTTATTACGATTACGGATTGTTTAAGAAATGTATAACAAATTACAAACTAAACCAATAGATATATTTATATCATATTTATCATACATATTCGATGACCGATTACCCACGAAATTTATAATAAATTATAAAGTAAACTAATAGAAATTTTTCGATGATTGTTTGGTAGAATTGTACTATTGGGGATCCGCCGCAATTTTGTTTTTTATTTTATTTATTTTTGAACATTCAATGGATAATACAATTTTATTAAAAAGAAACCCCCGCTTTTCGAGAAACATTGAGTATTTACGTTATATTTCCAATTTCAGTTATATTCTAATTTCATAAATTCCGCTTTACTTTTATGCTAACTTTTACTTTGAGATAGGTCTAGTAGAACACGCGAAACACACTAGTGGTGTACAGACAATACGAAAACTTGGTAAAAATAGTCTAACCTAACCTAACCTAACCTATGATACGATTAAATTGGTTAGGTTAGGTTAGGTTAGGTTAGGTTAGGTTAGGTTGGGTTCAATATATTATCATTATTATTATATCATTCTATATTACAAAAAAGATATCAAATCGTAGTAAAGTTCAAAAGTAGTAATACTACCGTCATGTACCCTACGATATATCAAAATTTATAATTAGGACCAAAATTGCGCTGTATATTCTACATATATTAGGAAATATAACGGAATGTATGAATTTGGAAATATAACTTAAATTCTCAATGATTCTCAAAAAGCGGGGGTTAATATTTAATAAAATTGTATTATCCAAGGAATGTTTAAAAAATAAAATAAATAAAAACAAAATTGCGGCGGATCCCCAATAGTACAATTTTACCGATTGTTTCATATCGCAAATAATTCGATTCTGAATTGACAACGAAATTTAAAATAAACTTCATGGCAAATAATTTTTACGATATTTGCATCATAATATCGAACCTATCAGATTTTCGATTGCTTACGAAATTTCAACAAATTTCAAAGTAAACTAACCGAACTTTAACGATATTTGTATCATATTATCTAACATAATTACGAACGAAATTTATAACAAATTTAAGTAAAATAACATATTTTTTACGATATTTGCTTCATATTACCGTACGTAATTAGATTCTGGATTGTGGACGAAAATATTAATAAATTTCAAGGTAAGCCAACATATATATTTTACGATATTTGCTTCATATTATTGGGTGCAATTGAATTTTCGATTGTGATTGAAAATTTTAATTTAATTTCAAAGCAAACTCACAGAAATTTAACGATATTTGCTTCACATTATCGTACCTATTCGATTCTCAATTGTAAAAGATTTTTAAGAAATTTCCAAGCAAACCAACAGATACAATACGATATTTGCATCATATTATCGGGCCTATTCGATTACTTATTGTGAAAGAAAATTTATAACAAATTACTAAGTAAACTAACATATTTTTTACGATATTTGCTTCATATTACCGTACGTAATTAGATTCTGGATTGTGGACGATAATATTAATAAATTTCAAGGTAAGCCAACATATATATTTTACGATATTTGCTTCATAGTATTGTACGCAATTTGATTTTCGATTGCGAAAGATAATTTTTAAGAAATAACAAAGCAAACCAACAAATATTTTACGATATTGGCTTCACATTATCGTGCCTTTTCGATTATTTATTATGAAAGATAATTTTTAACCGATTTCAAAGTAAAGCCAAGATCCCCACCAAAATCACAAACAAAACCACACGACACAAAAGTAAATATCCCAAAATATCAACGAAGACAACGGGTACTCACATAATTCCAAGTCCTTCTTGATACGAAGACAGTTCAAATTGGTCGATGGTCAGTGAATGTTAAAAATCCTTTAGCCAACCACCAACATCCAACGTGGGCACGACGGTGGTCCCAGAGTCTATATAAATATATCCACCAATTAGCTTAATGAATGGAACTGGTTTTAATTAGGAAATAAAAGTACCGAAAGCATCTACGATTATTATCCACAGGACCCCCTGGAGAGCGTTCAAACAATAACGCTTAAAAGGTGTATCAGTAGCGAAATACCGAAGCCGCTAAATATTCGCGACCAGCGCCTGCGAATGGCGGCTACCGCGTGTTGCAGCGCCGACCCAAGACTGAAATGGATCAGGACGCTCTCCTCTCTCCTTCTCCGCGATAGATGGCGGCACCGACTGCGGATGATCCACGATTCGGAGAGACCGTACATCCCCAATAAACCATACACGGGATAACGTATAAAGAGCGCTTCTCGATTTAATAAACAAGATGTCACGGACATTTCCGTACACACAATCCCCCCGAATTATTAACTATATTTTAAATATTAAATTTAAATTTGAACCAATTTACAATCATCTTGTACATTAACTTCACAAACCAAGGAGTAATTTTATCGAAAGAATTTTTTGAGTTACCTGGTTTGGGAAATATGGTTAAGAAACGCGAACACGTTAATTTAAACGGGGTAGGTACATTTGTTCGAATTTCAATCGTCCGAACGGTGGAACAAATGTTCGAATTTCAATCGTCCGAACGGTGGACAAATGTTCGAATTTCAATCGTCCGAACGGTGGAACAAATGTTCGAATTTCAATCGTCCGAATGGTGGAACCAATGTTCGAATTTCAATCGTCCGAACGGTGGAACAAATGTTCGAATTTCATTCGTCCGAACGGTGGAACAAATGTTCGAATTTCATTCGTCCGAACGGTGGAACGCGTCATCAAATATATAGATGTGAAACGGAAGTTAGTGGAGCCAATTCCAGAATTTGCCTGTTTCAATAACATTACCGCCATCTAAGGGTTTAGAAAATTTAGCACTGAAAAAGGCTGCGCGTTCTTCTAATTAGTCTCGCGCAAAAGTACCATATTGGGCAATTGCGATAAAATATAAGCGCGTGTCAAAACTAGTGAAGTTGGCTGTACTTGTGGTATTTTAAAATACCTTTACATTATTGAAATTGCTGAATTCTTCTCACGTTTCTGGCTTTGACAATTTATAGTTTAGCTCGAGATTTTATTTCCATGGTAACCTTTTCTAAAGCGCGAGTAGAATTTAAAATTTAAGTAAGGAATCGATAATTACAATTTACTAAAACTTATATGTTATATTATATTTAGGGGATAATAGAGTTTAAATTAAAATGTTCTAAACAAAATTTTCTGAAGTGAAATAATATGAGACGGGTTATAGCCAGCACTAGAAAATGGCCAAAAAACATGTGATACACTTCCATTTTAGCCAAAATAATTGTCCCAATTCTCCTATTACGGAAAAAATAGGAGCTGTGTACGGGGAAATAGGAGCTGCGTACGGAAAAATAGGAGCTGCGTACGGAAAAAATAGGAGCTGTGTACGGGGAAATAGGAGCTGCGTACGGAAAAAATAGGAGCTGCGTACGAGAAAAATAGGAGCTGCGTACGAGAAAAATAGGAGCTGCGTACGAGAAAAATAGGAGCTGCGTACGGGAAAGATAGGAGCTGCGTACGGGAAAGATAGGAGCTGCGTACGGGAAAGATAGGAGCTGCGTACGGGAAAGATAGGAGCTGCGTACGGGAAAGATAGGAGCTGCGTACGGGAAAAATAGGAGCTGCGTACGGGAAAAATAGGAGCTGCGTACGGGAAATAGGAGCTGCGTACGGGGAAATAGGAGCTGCGTACGGAAAAAATAGGAGCTGCGTACGGGGAAATAGGAGCTGCGTACGGGGAAATAGGAGCTGCGTACGGGGAAATAGGAGCTGCGTACGGGGAAATAGGAGCTGCGTACGGAAAAAATAGGAGCTGCGTACGGAAAAAATAGGAGCTGTGTACGGAAAAAATAGGAGCTGTGTACGGAAAAAATAGGAGCTGTGTACGGGGAAATAGGAGCTGCGTACGGGGAAATAGGAGCTGCGTACGGAAAAAATAGGAGCTGCGTACGGAAAAAATAGGAGCTGCGTACGAAAAAAATGGGAGCTGCGTACGAAAAAAACGGGAGCTGCGTACGGAAGAAACATGAGCTGCGTACGGAAGAAACATGAGCTGCGTACGGAAGAAACATGAGCTGCGTCCGAGAGTTGCAGACTGTACACCCAAAGGTACAATTTACAAGTTTCCCGTCTTAAATTATCTATTAATTTTAGACAACGCAATATAAAATAAAACGCTCTACGAATGCGACCACAAACTATAAAAACCTCACATGCACATAAATTTCCCGCAATAGCCTCTTCTGATGAGGAGGCAGATGATTAAAACATGTCAAATGACTTCGTTCGCATAAATAGCAAAAAGGGAAATAATTGAAGGCTAAGAGGTTTAGTAATCGTCAGTCAAAACGCATTAGGGTAGAAGGCAAAAATAATTGAAATATTCATGATAACGGACTGACCATAAAAGCGGCGGTCAAGCGGCGGCTTTGACCATTCGTCCAGCGGGGTAAGTTGGTGGGGGGGTTATTGTCGAAACTCATTTGGGTAAGCGTGGCCGTGTCATTGTGCGAGTTAATTGAGAGGGCCCAGCAAAACCAGGAGTGGATTGGTCAGCCCCGTTTATTGGGTATAATTTGGAGCTCGGCCCAATTACGGGAGGCAGTGGGGCGAACAAGGGGGCCCCTTAATTAGACACCGCACGCCCCCCCCCCGCACTGGTCCCAGGGGGAATTTGACGGAAGTATTTGGCCTCGTATTTCATAATTAATGATAGCCTTCCTCATTCTCCCGACTGCATGCTACCAAATCAAACGGTGGTCCATGCGCTGTTAAAAATAAAACGACCAAAATTGGACTTTTAATTTATTTCAAACCATTTAGGTAATAAAAAATTTATAATAATTTATTTAGGACATCCTATCGTCGAGAAAAATATCGAAATATTTGAGTTTATACCAGATAGGTGAAAACTGGAAACCGTTATAGCAAAGGTAACATAATTACATTAAATATGACAATTATCCGAAAATAATAATTATAGTTGATCTTCCGATATCTAAGGATAGTTCACTGTAAAAATGAAGGTTTATAAAACGACTAAAATTGGACTTTTAATTTATATCGAACCATTTAGGTACTAAAAATTTATTTAAAACATCCTATCGTCGGAAAAAATATCTAAATATGAGAGTTGATACCAGATAGGTGGAAATTAGAAACAGTTATAGCAAAAGTAATGTAATATGTAAATATGACAAATATACAACTACTGGCAAAAGTGAAGAACAGCCCCCCCTCCTTTTATTGGTTTTTTATTTTCTTAGATGAAAGCCCAGTGTGTAAGGAGTACGAAGGTATTTTATTTAGTTACCGCAAATGAGAATTAGTTAAGTTAACGCGTTTTGAAAACCGTCAATTTCAATGCATTTTCGACAATAGTTTAATGTGAGTTCTATACTTTTTCTCCCGAGATAGAGCAGGACACGTGAAATCAAACTTTATGTTTGGTGTGTACTAATGAGTAATACTGAAAATGAAATTTGTAGTGGTAGTGTAGACTATACTTAACTCTTACAAATAAGGGATTTGGGAGGGAACTGAATATGTTAATGATATGTACCTCAAATAACGGGATTTTTTAACAATGCAAAAAGTTTTAATCACAATTTATTGTTTAAAAAGATATGATCAATGTAAAATTGTTACTTGCCAGTAATTTTTACAACGGGAAATACGACATATTTCGAGATTTGTTTGTTTATTTGATGAGGAGGACGATGCTTTAAATGTCTAGATTTTAATACGTTTTGGAGAACGTAGGACTGATGACGAAAAAGGAAAAGGCTGAAATGTAGAACAGTACTAACTTTTAAGGGTTGGGAATTTTTCTCGTATTTCAACGCATTTTAGGTTTTTTTTAACCATACTATGACCTCTGTGTGATGTTGACTTCTACAACGTCGAATGTACTCTAAGTATTGGCGCCTGACGGCGCCGCGCACTCGCTTCGCTCGAGCGCTGGGGGCGCGCAGCGCCTCCCCAACCCCATACTAAAAAAAGCTATGGGCCAACTATAACGCAACCTAGAGGACAGCACCAAGCCTGACGCATCAAGTATCGTAAACCCGAAAACAATAAACAAAACAAAAAAAAACAAAAGTACCTATTGTTAACACGTGTGAAAAATCTACAATTTCAAAGCATTTGCGAGGGTAAGAAAAGTTCTTATCGACTGAATTTCAACTTGTGCAATCGAAAACAGAATATTGGCGCCACCCCAACCCCATTCTTGCTATCACGATGGGCCGTCTATAACGCGAACTAGAAGACATTACCTAGCCATAACGCATCAAGTATTGTCCAAATACGCGGAAAACTAAAATAGTTAATTGGTGTTTAATGCTTCACATTGGCCCAAATAATTAATTGATGTTCAACGCATCAAGTATTGTCTAAATACGCGGAAAAGTAAAATAGTTAATTGATGTTCAATTCTTCACATTGGCCCAAATCATTAATTGATATTCAATTAGTATAGACCAAAATGAAAGTTTGTTTTCATGTGTCCTACTCTATCTCGGGGTAGAACAGCCAGTGAAATCTCAGGATAATACCCGTGAAAATTGAAAAATCCCATTCCCGATAACTTTTAATTTATATGTTTGCGGATAATAATTAATACACCATTAAATTCAGCGTAAAAAATGCTACCAATAAATAGAATAAAAAACGAAAAATAATAGGGGGGGGGCTATTCTTCACATTGGCCAAAATGGAGGAATTATAGGATTTTATAAGACCATCTCAAAATTATAGAACCACTAGTGCCTCAAAACAGTCGCTTCACCCGCTTAAGATCCTAAATATATTTCTGAAGCCCATTAAAAAGTTTTAGAAAACGTTGAAGGTGAACATGTTAACAACAGTGGAATCTAGAATAAGTCGTCAAACTTAAAGAACCTTTTGATATAACATCGTACGACAAAAATAATAGAGGGATTAAGCTTGTCGTAGAAAGGGTGTAGGGATAATTTGTAGAAGATAAAGTTATGTCTACACTCCTACAAGTTCGACGTACACTCTTTCTAGAAAAGTCTTAATCTCTGTAATCAAAATTCATTTTTAAATATTTAATTCAGAAAATTAAGTTTTCGCCATGCTTTGACATTTATTAAAGTTAAGCAAATACTTATGTTTTTATTATGCTAAGATTATTTTATATCACCTTTGTAATTTCATAATTAGTGTTAAATCACCAAATAATCATAATCAGGGTTCGTACGAAATTCCCTGACTTTTACAGGCTTGCCCTGACCATTTTTGTACAATAAATTGTATATTTGATATAAAATATTGCTAAATAAATCTTACCAAAATTTGATTTACTTGATATTTTCGACCATTTTCAAATTCTTCCTTTAAGACTTTTCACTGAATTTTTGCAAGCATTTTCAAATTCCCAAAACGTCAACGAAGCACTATGAAACTCACGACGTTCCCCGTTAATAACGTCGGATACTTAACCTCCATTTTTATCGTAAAAGTCCGAAAAGCAACCGACAGGTGGCGCTGTACCTCAGTTACGGAGTTAATATCTATAGATCGTATATTCGTTTTAAAAGGATTAATTTGGTCAAACTGAGAGTACTTCCAATATCATTTGGAGTTTCTTTTTTAATTTGGACGATGGTCCGTTAATGACGTCATCAAAAGCTGGCGGGGGGGGGGGATTCGGGATTTTACCATTAGAATTCTTTGGCCACCCCCCCCCCCCCAACCTAAACCATGAAGTATAAAAGGCAAACCCTTAACTGGTCAAGTATCAAATTACTAAGTACCGAAGACCTCCAAATTTTCCAAAGTGGGGTCCACCAGGGGGACTTTAGCGGGGAAACCCGATTCCTAATTTAAAAGGGTTGCCTGCAACGGGTGGGGCGGCAATTATCGAAACTCCACTGATTTCAACAACCTTTCAACTTACATCAGTGGACCAGAAGTTTGGTCTTTCCCGCTGACGACGCGAACTCTATTAAATTATAAGACCACTGGAGAAATCGACTTTCAGATTTGTTTTAATGGGGACCAATATATTTCCAAGAATCCTTGATAATTCTAAAAACATATACTATTCTTCGTAATTCAGGGTTTTCATATTGGGCGAACGCCATTTGCAATCTCAAAGTAAATACAAAAATCCGAGGGGCGGGTCACTTCCATTTTGGGTGCGTCTTAATTATAGTGAAATGATCAAATCAGGGTAATCGTGATTAAATCAGGGTAATCAAGATTAAAAAATCTAATCACGATTTAAACGAGATTTAATCATTCTAATCATAATCTAATCTTTTAAATCAGGATTTAGTCATTTAAATGAGATTTAATCATTCTAATCATGATCTAATCATTTTAATTAGATTTAATCATTTTAATTAGATTTAATTATTTTAATCACGATTTAATCAATATTATCGGTCGAATCGAGAATTTATCATTAAAATTAAAACTAAAGTACGATTTAATCATACTAATCTATAATTTTTTAATCAGGATTTAATCATTTTAAACAGATTTAATCATGATTAAATCAGATTTAAACATTCTAATCATGATTAAACGTGATTTAATCAACTTGATCGTGATTAAATTGAATTTAATAAAAATAATCACGATTAAATCGGATTTAATCTTTTGAGGGGTGCGTCGTTAATCAAGAAAGTGACCTGCCCCTCGCAAAAATCAAAAACTTATTTGAAGATTTAGAAGTACGATTTACGTGTTGATTTTACTTTTATTTTAGGTTGATTCAGAGACTTTTGAACTGATTTTCGCCCAGATTTCGCGACTTTCAAGTTGATTTCACGATTTCTAAAATCATCATTCTGTAGAATGTACGGGATTTTTACGAATGTTGGCTACCTCGATTAAAAATTGTTTCACGATTTCATAATTTTTACACACATTCCGTCAGAGATTTGCGTGTACTAACAAGGAGACATGATAGACATCCCGAAGTGTAACCCACCGATTTGGTTAAAACTCGTGGGATTGGTAGACCTTCGTGTAACTTGAAAAATCCTAAAGGGCATTTATTCAATGGGCAACCGTTTTGCCATGACAACCAAAATGTTTTTGACAACACAAAATATTAAATTTTTCATTGTAAATAACATGGGATTTTGACCTCAAATTGATCAAATTTGATGTTTTTTTTAATTTTTATCTATTTGTTTTATTTTTGGCAATTTCTAAATTTTGAAATTTGATCAAATTTTTCACAGGGGGGCCCTAGGAATCGGTCAGAATCCCATGTTATATTTTCAATGGGAAAATTTCAATTTTTGGTTGTCAAATTTAGAAAGGTCATTGATATGTCAATCTATAGAAAAAATCAAACCCTCAATAGCCTAATATTAATTTTGCCACTAGGGGCCCCGCAAGTTGGTAATTTGCCCGACTTAAATTAAGACCGGCTTGGTTGAAAATTATTATTTTAGTTAGTGTAAATCATTTCCGAACTACTTATTCGGTTGCATTAAGAAATTAATTTTAAGTGAGATTTCTGGCCAATTCGTGGGACCCAACATTTAAATGACGCACTAATGTGATATTTGAATTTCGTACCAATTGATACAGGCGCCATCTAGCTCCAAAAACCATTCGCGTTTCGCTACCTTATTTCCAAAATCAAGTAACTCCCAAAATTCGAACTCTAAAAAATCGGTTCGTCTAAAAATTCATTTCAATTAGCGTATTCGCGTTGCGCTACCTTATTTCCAAAACCAGGTAACTCGAAAAATTCGTTTTGTCAAAAAATTCATTTCAATTAGCGTATTCGCGTTTAGCTACCTTATTTCTGGTAAAATTCAAATTCAATAAAATTCCTCTTGAGTATATTAAGTACAAGGTGATGGAAAATTGGTTCAAATTTAAATTTAATATATAAAATATATTTAATACATCGAGGGGGATTGTGTGTACTTAAATGTCCGTGACATCTTGTTAATTTTTATATTGCCAAAGCTACAGATTGGATTATCATCAGACTTAATCGTGATTTAATCATAATAAACAAGAAAAATAAAAAAATACAACCCACCTTGAAAAATATGAATATCAAAGAATTTAATTTTGATAAGGTTTAAAGGCCTAGGTTTTTTCTGCCTGTCACCCTTTAAATTAACTTAGTGGAACACAAATACCCTGGTGGTAGGCGAACTGGGACAGGCAGAAGAAAACCTAGGTCTTTAAATTTCTATTAAAAGCAAAAATTAAATTGAGAAGGGTATAAGCATTTCTAAGACTTTCACAATATAGGAGATTTGTAGGGTGAAAAACGATTTCCATGAGAATAAATCAAGTTATAACACCCAAAGAATGTTCCCTTAGTCCAATAAATATTTATTTTAAGGATAGCACGGTTTCTACAATATTTTCCCTGACCAATATCAGACAAATTTGAACGTTAAATGTTATGTATCTAATGAAGCATTTTAATTTGGAATTACAACATTTAAAAACGAACCAAATAATTCTCACAATTTATCACAGAACTATAGTAAAATTACCTTAATAAAATTAATTCAAATTTGGTTGGTCTAAAATATTTTTACATTGTACATAGTGAAACTTAATTTAAGAGATGAAATGTACAAAATTGTCAACTTTAATTACGTAATAAAAACAGGTTAAAATCACATATACATACAAATAGTCTAAATTTTATTTTAAAACTGAATATAAACCCAAAAATATTTGGTTCGTGTTTGGAGCTAGCGCCGCGGTGTATTCACCACCACCCACATCGACTTCGATCTCGACATGGAAAATAACAGTATCTTCCCTTCTATATCCAACTAGGGAATAAGGATAAAAATTCCGAAATATGCTGTCACTAGGAAGAGCTTCTTAACCCAGATTTGTAGCCCTTTAAGAAAAACCTCACGCTTCTTAAATAAAAATTACGCCAGAGTTATTCGACGTTCATGAGGTTCTATTACGAAGCTATACCATTAACAGAGACACTCGTCCAAAAATAGGTCAGACTTTCTCTTGGGTGAAGGGGGGGGGGATTTATGTTGAATTGTCAACAGCGCCCTCTATTGAGAATAAATAGTAGCTCGTGAAAAATATAAAAAACAATGGTAGGGTCGATTAATTATGAAAATAATTTAATAACATTTTTTTAAATGTATATTTAAAAGTATGGCTATCTTTACGCAATGAAATCAACAAAGTTAAGAAATAGATAACCTAGATAGCGCTTTAGTGCAATGATGATAAAAGAGGGGCCATTTGGGGAAACGAAGTCTGTCTTAACGGTTTCCATCCGAAAGCTTCTGTAATCCAACCTCCGACAATCGAATAACCCTGGTATTACTGTACTTCCATTACGACACGAACAAGTCTTGAGCGCCACAATAAATTTAAAATGTCCCCAAATAATTAAAAAATTAACAAAATGTCGTACTGCACCCAAAATAAAATAAACCAAATGTCGTACACTTGCACCCTCAAAATAAAAATGTAATAAAAAATCGTACACTTGCACCCACATAAAAAATATTACAAAATGTCGCACCCACAAAATAAAAAATAACAAAATGTCGCACCCACAAAAATTTAACAAAAATTCGTACACTTGCACCCACAAAACGAAATAATATTATAAAAATGTAGTACACTTGTACACACAAAGTACAAAATTAAAAAATATCGTACACTTGCACCAACCAAATAAAAATGTAACAAAAATGTCGTACACTTGCATTCACAAAATAAAAAATTACAAAATTTCGCACCCACAAAAAAAAACAAAACAAAACAAATATCGTACACTTGCACCCACCAAATAAAAATCTAACATAAATGTCGTACGTTTGCACCCACAAAACGAAATATTATCAAAATGTAGTAAACTTGCACCCACACAAACTAAAAATAAAAATTAACAAAAATATCGTACACTTGCACCCACAAAATAAAAATCTAACATAAATGTCGTACGTTTGCACCCACAAAACGAAATAATATTATCAACATGTAGTACCCACACAAACTAAAAATAAAAATTAACAAAAATATCGTACACTTGCACTCACAAAATAAAAAATAACAAAATATCGTACACTTACACCCACAAAATAAAAAATAACAAAATATCGTACACTTGCACCCACAAAATAAAAAATAACAAAATATCGTACACTTGCACCCACCAAATAAAAATATAACATAAATGTCGTACGTTTGCACCCACAAAATATCGTACACTTGCACCCACCAAATAAAAATATAACATAAATGTCGTACGTTTGCACCCGCAAAACAAAATAATATTATCAAAATGTAGTACACTTGCACCCACACAAACTAAAAATAAAAATTAACAAAATGTCGAACACTTGCACCCATAAATGAGGTTCATTGAGGATAAACAAACGAAAAGGGGCAGACCATTTTAGTTTCGGGCGCGGGGAGGGGAGGGGAGGGGGTAGAGAAAAGAATAGCGCGTGAATGGTTTGAATGCGCCAGACGCTATCATGCATAGAAAGTCGTCATTACGGGCGAAAGCGAGGTGAGCTCCCCAGCGTCCCATTCAGCAGAGCGAGGGCCCAGAGCGCCAACGCCGCTGACAAAGACTGCGCCATTACGCGCCCATTTCGTCGCCAGGGGTCGCGCTCGCTCCGTCGTCGCCAATCAATACGTTTTAAAAGACACGATGCGCCGGGGAGGGTCTTAAAGGGGTTCCGCCCCCCCCTCCGTACGTCTCCGTAGAACAAACGCCGCCTAGAAAAGCCGTGCGGAGAAAAAGCCCTCGAGGGGTACTTTTAGACCTTTCCTGGACCGCTCTCTCTAAAACACATGTTTTTGGCATACTCACAAAAGGATTCTTCCTTTAGGCGACTATCCGCAGTTGGGGGTGTTTTTTAAAAGGTCGAAGACCACCCCTTCCGTTGCACCCTCTTATTCAAAATACCAGACTATTTTGCAAAATCGTTTTTTGAATAATATTATTAAAATTCAAAGATTGTAATGAAGAAAAAATATTTTGGGATAGAGAACTTGTTAATTTTTGCGGAAAAATATAATAGCGAAAAATTTCCGGAGACATGGGGAAAATAAAAAATTTAAACCAATAGTTCTTTTTATAAACTAACGTGGCCTTTTTGTTGAAATGTTGCTCTTACGTCACAGTCTCTGACTTTCACAAGCCTACGAGCGCGCGCTACAGTCGCGAGGAATATAGCTTTTTCTAGAGCGCGTGCAAATCGCTCGTGCGAAGAATACACTAATAAAGCTGTGTCTTGTGACGTCAGAGCAACATTTTAACAAGTTGGGCAAGACCACTTATTTTATAAAATCAACTATTACTTTTTAAGGGTTATTTTTCTAGACTAGTCTAGAGATTTAGTTTTACTTTTGGATTCGAAAAAATGAGGCGAAATTTAAACAATATTAGACTAATCATGGAATGAAATCCTTTTTTTTTTTTTTATAAATACGGAAAATTTTCCTAGCGCAAAATTTCCGACTTAATAAAAAAAATCCGATTTAAATCAAATAAATCAAATTTTTTTATATTTAAAAAAATCAACAACCTTGCTTATCATACAATCAAATCGGTAAACGATATATCGGCTTATTTTTCTAATACCGGTATCGGCCAATATCGGCTTCGCTTAAGCCGATATTGGCCGATACCGATATTAGAAAAATATTTTCAGAAAAACATTTAAAAATAAGAAAATTCTTGATTATCTATTGATATTGATAATATTTTATCGCCAGACTTCAGAAGCTATCGATTTAAGGGGGTTACGAGTGTAAACAAATAAAAAAACCACGATATTGGATTTGTGACAGGAAATATGTATCACGTAAAATGAAAGAAACATATCCGGATAAGCTCTTGCAAACGTTTTTTCATGAAAAATTAGAATAAAATGCTATGACAGTGAACGGTCTTTTACGATGATTTTATCATATACACTACTGTTATGATAGACAACTTTGCTAATATCTTCTGATATATCGTCCCATATTACCGCCGATATAATATAATCTCATTGGTTCCCTAACACACACAAATAAATAAATATATCCTTGATATTACCAAAAGCAGCATAAGACCCAAAAGTATGTCAGAACGGTATAGTAGTTAATGAGAGTTTGTCGCAAAGTAAAACAGGGAAACGAAGGGGGGTCGGAAAATACGTCATCAAAATCGAGGAACTCCAGCGCCACCGAGTGAGGCGTTTTAGAACGTATGTCTACGGGTGAGTAAATCAAAGAGAGCAAATCACGCCAGACTATAAACTAAATATAAAGTTGCTAGTACTATTCCAACTAGTAGGTTATGTAGTCTATAGTGTGACTAGGTCTCACTAGAAATTTTAATAGGTGCGAAGGTACAGCTGACACACTTTTGGGTCTTATGCTACTTTTGATATTACCAACGGCGAAAATGTTTTATAAGGTTGAAATATAGAATCGTAAAAAGAACCTATTTTCACTTAAAAATGTTCAAAATCTGTGAATATATTTTGAGTCATACGATTTTTTTTTTAAATAATGTAAAATAATCGAATTATCGAAACCCGAAAGTTCAGCCGTTCCATTAGGTACGTGGCACTGAAACATTTCCAAAAATCAGATAACAACGAAATATGGGCAGATGGCCCTCGCCTCGTGTTAGCGGAAGAATCAGGACCTATTTTGAACAACGAAAACCCTCCCGGTCGATGAGGGGGCACCCATTGGACCACCAGATTCCCATCTATTCGAAAAACACGAGGTCCCTCCCAGCTATTATTCGTCGACAAAGATTGTAATAACAGGATTATTATTTTAATATACCATCCGTATGGATTTTGTTTTATCTGTATTTTGCAGCTACATAGAAAATAGAGCTGTTTTACCAAATCCCTAATCCTGGATTATTTTGCTACTTTATTGTACCTAGGAGCAACAAACACAGCACTGCCCACACAAGGAGAACGCAACCCGTAAAAAGTCGTGCATTTTCTTGCGTACAGTTTTCATTGGTTAGACGCTTTAGCGCCTGCTGCCGTCGGAAGGGGAAAATTCGTAAATTGTCTCCCCCCGCCCCGTAAAACGTGCAGCGTAAAGGCTCGTTCAATGAAATTTGTACAAAACACTGCGTTAGCGTGTTTAAAGGCTAGCTGCGTTCTCCTTGTGTTTGTTGCTCCTAGATGAAAGTAATACTAGACGGATTACTAAGCTTATTGCTTATTAACTATATAGAAAGTAGAGCTCTGTTTTACCAAGCAATAGAAAGTAGAGCTCTGTTTTTCCAAGCAATAGAAAGTAGAGCTCTGTTTTTCCAACCAATAGAAAGTAGAGCTCTGTTTTTCCAAGCAATAGAAAGTAGAGCTCTGTTTTTCCAACCAATAGAAAGTAGAGCTCTGTTTTTCCAACCAATAGAAAGTAGAGCTCTGTTTTACCAACCAATAGAAAGTAGAGCTCTGTTTTACCAACCAATAGAAAGTAGAGCTCTGTTTTTCCAACCAATAGAAAGTAGAGCTCTGTTTTTCCAACCAATATAAAGTAGAGCTCTGTTTTACCAACCAATAGAAAGTAGAGCTCTGTTTTACCAACTCATAGAAAGTAGAGCTCTGTTTTTCCAACCAATAGAAAGTAGAGCTCTGTATACCAATTAACCAATAGAAAGTATAGAGCTCTGTTTTAGCAACCCATAGAAAGAACATCTGTTTCATAAACCCATAAAACGTAGAGCTCTGTTTTAGCTAGGAGTAGTAAACACACCCCTACTGTTTACTACTCCTAGGTTTGAAACAACCAGATATAAAGTAATGTTCGGTGTTACCAAACCTTGAGAAATTAAAACCCTTGTTTAGCAAAAAAAAATGCCTTCATGGCGGTACAAGATTTTCCCTGAACTCTTGAAGCCGAAATTTCACCAATTTTAACCATACAAACATTTACAAACAAAATGAAATTTTCTGACTTTTAAAGGAATTTTCAAATTCACCGATTTTTCTAGTTATGTTTTCTAGGTTTTCCAGGTACTGTTCCATAACATTTCATCCGACATCCGTTGTTTATCAAAGCTACATACAGGGTGCAAAATTTTTAAGGAGTTGTAGGGGGTGAGTTGAGCAGTATGCCGGTTTTTCCTCATTTTCGTACGATGAATTAAAAGAGCGCCAGAGAGCTTCAAAGTGTGGCCTACTAGCCCCTGGAAGTAGGCTGCACAACCACGCAACAGGGACTTTAAATACCGTTCAAGTTTACTTTTTTACGCTAGTTACCTCGATTCGTTTACAAAATCCTTTTTTACCTATCACACGAACCCAAACCTTAATGTTCGCATTTCCCTGCTGCTTGGGTTTGCGCTTGTCGCAGTCTACTACCAGGGGCTAGTAGGCCACTTTGAAGCTCTCTGGCGCTCTTTTAACTCATCGTAGGAAAATGGGAAAAAACAGGCATACTTCTCAACTCACCCCCAACAACTCCTTTAAATTTTTGCATAACCTTTTGAAATACCCTGTATAACAATACCAAATCAAACCTAAAGATCGTATCGCGACTGCGGACAAATTACTAAAATTGCAACTCAATACGATAAATGTTTGTCAAGTTCCCGAATAGTTATATACATCTTCACAATAAAGTACTACAGAGTAGGGAATAACAAGGTCTTATATTGCAAAAACAGAGAGAATAAAGTAAAAGAAAATATAAAGGATCAATAACGTAGTCTATACCGAGAATGCGTAAATATTATAACGCGGCAGAATACACAGAAAAAGAGACTGATGCAATATTTACTCCCCGATCCCGGCCGCAAAAACCTCCAGTCAACAAGGTATCCTTTCAGAGCTAAAGAAACGCCACTTCACCGACATCCGAGGCTAGATCCTATTACAAACATTAGCCTAGCCACTCTTCCTACGAACGCACTGACGAGACACGTCGTCGTTGGCTCACCCGTACCGTTCGCGGATAAACGCCAGTTGACCATACACCGTTGATAAAGTAGACGTCTAATGAATAAATATATTAAAGAAGGTAGCGGGTAAACTATAAGCTTTCTTTAAGACTTTATCAACCTCACTCGCTAGTTTTATTTAAAGGTAATAGGGACGGTACGGTCAACGCGCGCTGATGCTGACGAAATCGAAGTAGACTTTCATTTTTGTTCGAAAGCGCGCGCGCTCGCTCGCGCTGTGGGTGGGTTCACGAGCGCGCGCGCGCTCCCGTCAAACCCCCACACTTTTACCCCTCCCCCCCCCGGTCGTATATTTTCATTTGCGAAAGACGCTAGAAAGCCAGCGCGTGCGTTAATATTGCAAAGCGTACAAACACACGCAGATTGTCTGCGCCAAAGGGCAAGACAGAGGGGGAAAGAGGGGGATGGAGAAGACTGTAGCGCCATCTGGGCCCTGTTAGATTCCCTACCATATTAAAATTCGCCTTGTTTCCTCCTCCGTTAGATATATTTATATATATATATATATATATATATAAAAGGCTAGACCAGGTTACAAATTATAATATATAAAGTATGGATGCTTTGATTGGAAAATATTGGTCTCGCGAACGCCACCTAGCGAACGCCACTAATGAGTAGCGTTCCTTATCCTATCATATCAAAATTTTGATACTTTACACAGACGCAATTTCTGGTCTAGTTACGCGCCAAATTATAGTTTAGCGAAATTTTGTTTATTTGGGACAAACTTGGTCTCGCTGCAGTCAATTTCTGGTCACCTAAGTCAAGTGGTAAGCTTACGATTATGGCCGTGTCAAAAATCATGAGTGGTGAGTCCCCTTAGATTTTTGGTCCAAGACAATATTTAACGGGTGCTATAACGAGCACTGAGACAGTCTAACGTGGAAAGAAATATTATAACAAATAGGCACTAGATAAAACATGGACACTCTATCAGTGTCCATGGTAAGAATAAATTCTTTGTGTCTTGTTCAAGTTGTTAAAATGTTCCACGCGCTCTTTAATATTTTATCGTAAAAGGCTCGTGCAATTTTTTTATTTCGTGGAGCACGCGCGAAATCGCTCGAGCCCGTTTGCGCTAAAATATCAAGACGCGCGTGGAAATTTTTAACAAGTTTAATAAGACATAAATAGAGTTTATGCTAGCGTCTATAGAATACGAGCGATTGACGCGCAGCGCCTCTAGGGGCGAGCTCACGCGTAACTTGGTTAAAAGATTTTCCCCGCCCCCATTGAAATTAATGTAAAGTTGGCGATAATTAAACTTTAATTTTCCTACCAAATGATATAAGAAATATTCCACTGACAATTTGTCCCGTTTATATGAACTTAAATGTAATATACAATCGTCTCGAAGAATCATTTATCGCTTTATAACATTCAAAATTAATATTTTTCCCGCGCCATGTAGATAATCGAACATCTGCTCGTCTAGTTAAAGTTTGCGTTGTCAACCCGCGTATTAGACCATTCCCGAACTCAAAATTAGCCTTTCCACCCATTCCCTAACCGCCTTTTTACAGAAATTGCCATTATCCATTAAAAGTATCGCGAACAGATTGAAAAACCATTCCCAACCATTCCCGAACTCAAAATCAAATTTTCCATCGATTCCATAAACGAAAATAAGACATCAATTTGATTCCCACCCAGTGTTTTCTGATGTAAAATAGTAGACATTTCCGATTTGAAAATTAATGTGTTTACTGACCAATGTGGCAAATAATGAACAATAACATTTTTTATTGAAAAATTTCGTAAGAACTATACACCATGAAACTAATTTAAATTTATGATATTGCATTCTAATTTGTACTTTTTTAATTATTTTCATTAAATTAATGATAATACTCTTAAAATAAACAGTTTCTATACGTAGCTCTAAAGTATAAATGGATGATTTTTATTTCGAACGGATTTAACAGAAGTATATAGAGCATATTTTACCTGACCCTTATAAGTGAGCCGTCTACAGTACCACTAGCAAGTTTGACAGGATGTAAAACCAAAACAAAAAGCTTAACGCGCCTATTAAGCTTAGTTTCCCTAGCACTCTTAATAATGCCTTTTTTAAGCTCCTAAAAACATTCTACGTGCAAAAGTTAATTCTCACTAGAGCGCGAAATATTTCTATATATAAGAATGACGTTTCATCTATTCAGTGGCGTCGCTAGGGTGTTTGGGGGGTGTTTGTAGTGAAGGGCACATCACTCCTCTTCAATCAGATTTAATCTGATTAAATGTAAATCGTGTTAATCGCGATTTAAGCTCCTAATCTTAGAGCTCGGCATTCGATTAATTTTTATCCATGAATAAAATAAGCTCGGCGATATTTAAATAATATTTATTTAAATAACCAATAGTTGAATAAAAATTGTAAAATGTTTAAAGTGAATAAGCCTATTATTTAAATAAAACAAACAATTATTTAAATAAATGCCACTTTTATTCAAATAAATGCTTGGTTGCGTAAAAAACATAATTAAATAAGTTAAAATGATATTCTTTTTACCAACGTTTTTTAAATAAATCGGAAAATTTGTGGATAATGAATAAATAATTCCGAGCACTACCTAATCTTGATTTAATATTTTCAATCTTGATTTACTCTTTTTAATCTTGATTTAATCACGATTTAAGCTTTAAATGTTGATTTACTCTTTTTAATCTTGGTTTAATTTTTTCATTTTGATTTAATCACGATTTAAGCTTTTCATCTTGATTTACTCTTTTAAATCTTGATTTCATATTTTATTCTTGATTTCATATTTTTAATTTTGATATGAGCTTTTAATCTTGATTTGCTCTTTTTAATCTTGATTTAATCACGATTTAAGCTTTCAATCTTGATTTACTCTTTTTATTCTTGATTTAATCCTGTTAATCTTAATTAAATTTTTTAATTTTGATTTAATCACAAGTTTATTTATTTAATCACGATCTAATCTTTTAACCGTTATTAAATCGACTAAAATCGTGATTACATCGATTTAATCATGATCTAATCTGCTTAATCGTGATTTAATTATCTTAATCGTGATTTAATCGATTTAATCATGATCTAATCTGCTTAATCGTGATTTAATTATCTTAATCGTGATTTAATCGATTTAATCATGATCTAATCTGCTTAATCGTGATTTAATCGATTTAATCATGATCTAATCTGCTTAATCGTGATTTAATTATCTTAATCGTGATTTAATCGATTTAATCATGATCTAATCTGCTTAATCGTGATTTAATCGATTTAATCGTGATTTAATCAATTTAATCATGATCTAATCTGCTTAATCGTGATTTAATTATTAATCGTGATTTAATCGATTTAATCATGATCTAATCTGCTTAATCGTGATTTAATTATCTTAATAGTGATTTAATCGTGATTTAATCGTGATTTAATCATCTTAATCGTGAATTAATCGGCTTAACCACTAACTCGGTTTAATCGTGATTTAATCCATTTAATCATCTTAATCATGGTTTAATCGACCAAGAGTACAAACTTATCATTGAAGTGAACTGCCCCTCTTATGTTCTCAACAGAAAATCGCCATTGCAAAAAGCACGAAACTGAGACTAGTTAAAGTTAAAATTAAGGATATCTCACATACTGTTTTCAAAACCAAATTGAAAATAATTTAATCCTGCTAATATTATTAGCTTGGAACATGTACCTTCGCAAGATCCCGTTGATTTTACGAAAAAAACATCATATAACGAGTGTCTGAATGGATAATGATGAAATGGACGTAGTAAATATCTTAGCGTAGTGTATTTTCATTTATGACAAGTAAAGTAAATTTGATAGAAATCGACGTAGTAAATATCTTAGCGTAGTGTATTTTCATTAAAAAATCTTAGCGTAGTGCGGGGAAAAAAATCTTCCGACCAAATAAAGTATCTAATCAAAGGCCCAGTACACCAAAGTAGATAATCTTTTCGTCGGCAATAAAACATATACGTTCGTGGATTCTTTAATTTAATGGGCGTCGATCGTACCTCATTCCCCTACTAAGGCTTAAGTGTCAGCTAAGGAGCCACGCCGCTCCGGTCAATTACAGAACGAGAGGGAGCCGAGTAAGAAGTCCAAGAGCGGGAATAAAGGAGGCTGAGGAGCAGGGATGAAAAAGATGAGAAAGGATGGGCAAGATGGTTATAAATCGCGAGAGCCTCTTTTCTCTGTATAAAAGCAGTAGCGGAGTAGACTTTTCCTTTTCGCTCTCTCTCTCTCTCTCTCTCTCTCTCTCTCTCTCTCTGTCTTGGTTCCCCTTTAAGAAATGAAGCCCAGATACTTCCCCTCCATTTCGATTTAGACATTGCAATATAAAACAATGAGGCCAGGATGCTACCAAAGCGGGTTTCACGCGGAACGGTATCGAAGCGCCTAGATAACATGCGACTTTCGATTGCAATTGGAATTGTAAAACTGCATTAGGTATACAGGGTGTTATGTAATTGTTTGTTCTTTATCAAAGAATATGTTAAATTATCAAATTCCATGAAATGTTAAATTATCAAATTCGAGAAAACGTTAAATTATCAAATTCGAGAAAATGTTAAATTATCAAATTCGAGAAAATGTTAAATTATCAAATTCGAGAAAATGTTAAATTATCAAATTCGAGAAAATGTTAAATTATCAAATTCGAGAAAATGTTAAATTATCAAATTCCATTAAATGTTAAAGTATAAAATTCGAGAAAATGTTAAATTATCAAATTCGAGAAAATGTTAAATTATCAAATTCGAGAAAATGTTAAATTATCAAATTCGAGAAAATGTTAAATTATCAAATTCGAGAAAATGTTAAATTATCAAATTCGAGAAAATGTTAAATTATCAAATTCGAGAGAATGTTAAATTATCAAACTCGAGAAAATGGTTAATTGTCAAATTCGAGAAAATGTTAAATTATCAAATTCGAGAAAATGTTAAATTATCAAATTCCATTAAATGTTAAAGTATAAAATTCGAGAAAATGTTAAATTATCAAATTCGAGAAAATGTTAAATTATCAAATTCCATTAAATGTTAAAGTATAAAATTCGAGAAAATGTTAAATTATCAAATTCGAGAAAATGTTAAATTATCAAATTCGAGAAAATGTTAAATTATCAAATTCGAGAAAATGTTAAATTATCAAATTCGAGAAAATGTTAAATTATCAAATTCGAGAAAATGTTAAATTATCAAACTCGAGAAAATGGTTAATTGTCAAATTCGAGAAAATGTTAAATTATCAAATTCGAGAAAATGTTAAATTATCAAATTCCATTAAATGTTAAAGTATAAAATTCGAGAAAATGTTAAATTATCAAATTCGAGAAAATGTTAAATTATCAAATTCGAGAAAATGTTCAATTATCAAATTCGAGAAAATGTTAAATTATCAAATTCGAGAAAATGTTAAATTATCAAATTCGAGAAAATGTTAATCAGATTCTAGAAAATGTTAATCAAACTCTAGAAAATGTTAATCAAACTCTAGAAAATGTTAATCAAATTCTAGAAAATGTGAAATTATGAAACTCGAAAAATTGTTAAATATTGCATTTTTATATCATCGATCGACGATTTCTGATATTTTAGACCTGATTTTCAGCCTGATTTTTAAGACCTGATTAAAAGATTTCCAGCCTCGATTTCTAGACCTGATTAGAAGATTTCAAGCCACGATTTCTAGACCTGATTAGAAGATTTTCAGCCTGAGTTTCTAGACCTGATTAGAAGATTTCCAGCCTGAGTTTCTAGACCTGATTAGAAGATTTCCAGCGTGATTTTTTAGATCTGATTAGACAATTTCCAGCCTGATTTTTCTAGACCCGATTAGAAGATTTACAGCTGGGTTTTTAGACCTGATTAGAAGATTTCCAGCCACGATTTCTAGACCTGATTAGAAGATTTTCAGCCTGAGTTTCGAGACCTGATTAGAAGATTTCCAACCTGAGTTTCTAGACCTGATTAGAAGATTTTCAGCGTGATTATTTAGATCTGATTAGAAGATTTTCAGCCTAATTAGATCTGATTAGAAGATTTTCAGCCTGATTTTTCTAGACCCGATTAGAAGATTTTCAGCCTGGGTTTTTAGACCTGATTAGAAGATTTTTAGTCTTTTCTTCTAGACCCAATTAGAAGATTTCCAGCCTGGTTTTTTAGACCCGATTAGAAGATACTCAGCCTGATTTTTTAGATCTGATTAGAAGATTTCCAGCCTGATTTTTTAGATCTGATTAGAAGATTTCCAGCCTGATATTTTAGACCCGATTAGAAGATTTCCAGCCTGATTTTTTAGATCTGATTAGAAGATTTCCAGCCTGATATTTTAGACCCAATTAGAAGATTTCCAGTCTGATTTTTTAGACCCGATTAGAAAATTTCCAGCCTGATTTTTTAGATCTGATTAGAAGATTTCCAGCCTGATATTTTAGACCCAATTAGAAGATTTCCAGTCTGATTTTTTAGACCCGATTAGAAAATTTCCAGCCTGATTTTTTAGATCTGATTAGAAGATTTCCAGCCTGATATTTTAGACCCGATTAGAAGATTTCCAGTCTGATTTTTTACACCCGATTAGAAAATTTCCAGCCCAATTTTTCATTATCGTATCAGTATTTTCAAGTTGATTTCGCGATCGAGAACCAAAATCAAATCTCTCCGAGACACATCAACATCGCGCAATTTCATAACGTTCCGTAGCAAGAGAAAGGGCGCTAGGTGCAAAGAGCAGCAGACAATCCCATAAACAAAACGTGGCGGAATACAGCGAAGGAAAAATAAGTTTGTTCTAAATCAAACAGTGAGAAGCCAGCGAAGGAGCCCTAAATATCTACTCCAAACTGACTCAATACTACCGCCCTCTACCGAATTCCAACGTCAATAATTCCACCCCCGCTCCCCCCCCCCGCGCGCGCAAAAGGAAAACGGAAGAAGCGGCAGAAATAAAAGCGAAATAAATTCGACACTAACGACTCCTGGTAGCGAAACCCGGGACTACCGACAACATTTTCCAACTCTTTTTTTTGCTCCCTCACGCCAACCCGTAACGTCGCTGCCAAGAAAAACGGGCACGAGACGCCCGTTATCAACGGATGGAGCCCATTCTACTTGTCAGTGGAGTTTAAAGGACGTGATAAGCGAACGATATATTTCGTTCGAATAAAAGCGAATGACTTCAATCAAAGGAAAAGGCAGATCGGGTTTGTGAAATTGCTACCTAACAGCGAGCTCGCACTCTCCATCTCTCACCTGGTTGTACTGTGTAAGGCGTAAAGAGTGGGTGAAGTCCGCGTTGTTGGTAGACAGGACGGCAGCGTCGGGTGAGTGAGGGGAGATTTCGATTCGGAGAAGCCCGACTGACTAAATTGGCGGATCGTATTTGGAAGCCATTATTTTGGAAGTAAAAACGTAATAACTACCTTATGACCAAATTACGTTCATATTCTCGAAGGAAAAGGCTTACCTGAAACGTGACGTCAACAAACCTACGACGAACGAAATATTTTATACAACGGGACCTGAACTGGCCTATACCATTAATCAGGGTTGCCACAATATTTTCTGATTCAAATTCCCGGACTTGAAAATGAATAACAAATGTATATCTATAGTTTCTAGTATATTCTAGTTCATCTTTATTTGCATATTGTCATAAATAAAATCACTAACCAAATTATAACTATAATTTAATTAAATAAATTAAAAAATAAATAATTATAATTTTTAACTAAATAATATAGTATTTCTCACCTGAAATATGAAAATATTGTAGTTATAGGAAGCCATTGAAAATATACGTTAACTACAACCATAACTCCATAAGTTTGTCACTTTTGGGGAATATTTTACTGAGAGCTAGTAACGGAGTGACGTCATCACAAAAATAAAATCTCCCCCTAGCGAGACGCTGTCAAAGGCTACGTGAAGTAAGCGCAGGGCCGTGCTTAGAGGTCTCGCGGCCCCGGGTGAAACTGAGTGTAGCGGCCCTCCGGTATATACATCCCTATGGTAAAATTTTAGCGGCCCTGGGCTACCGCCCTGGTTGCCTCCCCCTAAGCACGGCCCTGAGTAAGCGGACGCAAAACGGCGACCAAGCCCGTAATGCAGTGTGTCTTGTGAATAGCTCTCAGTAAAACATATGCATGTGAAGAATAAGAAATGTCACACTTATGTAATAATATTATTCACTTATGCTATAACCTATAGCCTAAATTATCGCTAGTTCCCGCTTCCTCACAAAAAATCTATAATATTTCTATAAATATTTCTGCAGAAACAACGTCTAAGTTTCTACGTTTTTTTCAATGGCCAGCTATAAAAAATTCAATGTAATTTCTATAGAATGTATAGAAATTTCGGTATTTTTCTATAGACTTTCCATTACAATTCTATGAGTTTTTTACAGGGGAGTACCGATAATAATTATATGTAATTTGTATAGAAAATTACAATTCTATAGACAATATAGTAAGACGAATTACAAGAATTTTGTAAGGGGAATTCCGATTATAATTTTACATCATTTGTATAGAAAATAACAATTCTACAGAAAATCTCGTTAGGCGAATTTCAATTATAATTCTTCATAATATCTATAGTAAATTACAATTCTATAGACAATTTTGTAAGGCGAATCCCGATTATAATTCTAAATATTTTTTATAGAGAATTGTAATTCCATAGACATTTTTCTAAGGTGAATTCTGATTATAATTCTATATAATATCTATAAAAAATTAAAATTCCATAGACAATTTTCTGACGGGAATCCCGATTATAATTCTAAATATTTTTTTATAGAAAATTGTAATTATAATAATAATAATCAGCTAGGCTAATACCCTTGGCACCACCTTAGGCCTAAGTCATCGAGCGACTTTGAAAGCCATTAATTCAGGTGGCCGGGTTACAATGCGTAGGAGAGTCGTGGCAAGCCCTGAAACCCACGCAAGCCAACAGCTCCCTACACTAACTCTTATATAGACAATTTAATAGGCCAATTCTGATTATAATTCTATAAGATATCTAGAGGAAATTACGATAGGCATTTTTGTAATCTGGTAAAAACAATAAATATAGTAGTAACTTCAACCAATTTTTAAAAAATGTACCAAGAGAGAAAACAGCGCAAAAACAAATTCTTTTTCCTTCTGTTGTTGCGCAACGGTTTGAATCGAGAAAGGGCGATTCGTCAACGGACGCACGAGGATCAAGGCAAGGTAGCCGACGTTATACAGCGAGTAATCAAGAAGATAGTGTTCAATCTCTTCTTCTTATACTGACGGCTTTAGTTAGTACGCGCGTCAACTACCCTGGCTACTTTTTCTTTCCAGTTCCGTTAATAGGTCTCTTACATCTTCGAGATGGGATAGCGTCAGAGTGGTGGGCGGCTAGAAAGGGTTGCTATCCGTTGATTGCAACTCGCTATACGGGTATTTGTTAGAGATTGCAGAGAGTTGATTATTTTTTTCTTTACTTATCGATAGAAGCGCCATCTTCTTTGATGTATAAACGCTTTCTGAAAAAAGTCTTTTTTAAAGTGCTAATACAAGGTTACCACAAATATTTCAGATTAAAATTCCCTTTATTCCCTCACCCAGTGTCGTAGTCCGGGGGGCACAAGGGGCACGTGCCCCCCCCCCCAGAAACGTATGGTTGTATGTATAATTTTTATTTTTTTGTTTTACTTTTTTCATTGTGTGCCCTCCCCGAAACCAAATCCTGGTTACGCTACTGCCCTGACCATTTTAAGGGCAAAATTTGTATTTTATGCTTTACTTTTATCAGAAATTAATAAATTTAAAAAATGTTATTACGATGTTGAAAAAATTAGCTAACCGTTCAAGGAAATAAATGATTATCATAAAATCTTTCATAGATCTAGAGTAAAATTACATTAAAAAGTGTCAAAATAAAACTGAATTCCCTGATTTTTCTTTAACTTTTTACAAATTCTTAAAATTTGAATGACTTTTCCCTCAGGGTTGCCACTTTTTTCACAATCAAATTCCCGGACTTTTCCAGGTTTTCCCTGACCATCACCGGAGAATTTTCCTGACTTATATTGCGCAAAGATTTTGTTTTTTTTAACCTTTATTTTAGTAAAAGTTACTTATTTTCAACTGAAATTATTTACCCTGACAATTTACCCTACGATTTTTACACCTGATTACTAAAGTGACTACCCCCTCGGTCTGTCTGCTAACTATTATCACCAACCATTATTTTCCAAAATAAAATAAAATTTCGGACAAGCGGAGTAGACCAAAATAATAAAGCTTTAAACATTTCAATACTTCGCCATCAGCTAAATTATTCAGACAAAAAAAAACAAGAAAAAAGAAAAAAAAATAAGTTCCAACAGTTAGGCCAAACCCCCGCATCTTTGGATCTTCGCAAATCTCTCCAACTATAGAATGAAAGAAGCTGTAAGGTCCCACAGGAGTCAGAACTTTTCCCCAACTTGGACAAAAAAATTCAGATTTCTTATTTAGCGAACTTTAGCGGATAAAAGTTTTTTTTTGGGGCCGAAAAGCCGGGAAAAAAATTGTGTTAAAATTGCAGAAAAGGCTCTTAACGCCGACGATACAATGGACAGGTAAAGCGACGGAGACGAAGCTTACAGAGAGGGTAAACTCCGCGCCTCATTGTTAAGCGTAACTTTTTAATATCAATAAATCACGCACGCACCGAGTCGCGCGGGGGGAGGGGGGGTGGTTCGTATTAACCTGACACTATTGGCTAGGCTGTACAAATGACGAAATAAAAGAAAAAAATAAAAATAAATTACGTTACCCTGGGGATGAACTACTTTCATCCGCCTCCCCCCTCCCCCTGCACCTTGCAAATAAAATATGATCATCTTTTGTCTATCGAATTATTTCGGTTTCGGGGTGAAATAGACCTACGCCAGATTAGTTTTGCGGGGACAACTGTGGACCGGGACAATTTTTTTGTAATTTTATTTTTATGGGGTTTCAGAGCGAGCTTAGGAAGGTAGGGGTAATAGGGGATGGCAAAAACCTATTCGTGTGTTTAGTATATATATTTACATATAAATAAGACATCTCCGATTCGCGATTCTTATTATTTGATAAGAAATTGTATCGAGAACTTTTCTCAGATTGTATAGGGTACGAAATTGACTGAATTCATGTTTTTTTTTTTTATTCTTTATTTTACGGAATAGAACGGTAAATGTAAGATAACGTAGTTTGAAATTTCAACTCAAGTTGGCGCTTTGAATATAGGCGGAGTCGAAATGTAAAGGAAAGGTGATCAAATATACTCTACTGCATGCATACATCACTAGGTATCGCACGTAGTAAATTTTTTACAGGGTTGCCACAATATTATCAGATTCAAATTCCCTGTTTTCCCTGACCAATTTAAGTCATTTTCCCTAACTTTTTATGGCCAAAATTAGACAGTTTTTAACTTTTACTTTTATCAGAAGTTAATAAATTTAATCAACTAATATTTCAGTACGCAAGTTATTTCAACTTTCAAAAACCTTTCAAAGATCAAAATATAAATAGCAGAATGTGCCATAGATCTAGATTAAAATTACATTAAATAAGTGTCAAAATTAAACTGAATTCCCTGAATTTTCCCTGATTTTTTACAAATTCTTAAAATTCCCTGACCTTTCACTGATTTTTTACAAATTCTTAAAATTATCTGACCTTTCACTGATTTATTACAAATTCTTAAAATTCCCTGACCTTTCACTGATTTTTTACAAATTCTTAAAATTCCCTGACCATTCACTGATTTTTTACAAATTCTTAAAATTATCTGACCTTTCACTGATTTATTACAAATTCTTAAAATTCCCTGACCATTCGCTGATTTTTTACAAATTCTTAAAATTCCCTGACCATTCACTGATTTTTTACAATTTCTTAAAATTCCCTGACCATTCACTGATTTTTTACAATTTCTTAAAATTCCCTGACCATTCACTGATTTATTACAAATTCTTAAAATGCCCTGACCTTTCACTGATTTTTTACAAATTCTTAAAATTCCCTGACCATTCACTGATTTATTACAAATTCTTAAAATGCCCTGACCTTTCACTGACTTCTTAGGCCCATTTTTAAATTCCCAGACTTTTCCCAGACGTGTGGAAACCCGGTTTTATATCTTGAATGCGATGCGGCTTTTTTCACGAGCCCGCCATCTCGCGGAAAGTAGAGGCAGTTTTAAAGGTACAAATATTTTCACGCGCTATTTTCTGTGATTGTAAAAAAAATCCGGATCACTTTTAAGACAGCTTTCTTCGAGGTTGATGCAAGTCCTTCTTGGGGTAGGTGGTCTGCCATTTACATGAAGATTTTTTTCCAATATTTTATTTATTGTATATTTAGAATTGTTTGAATGACTTAAATTAAATTTGATTGGTTAGATAATTTAACTATGTTATTGGTTAAATCTTATAAATCTTGAATAATGTATTTTGATTTCATCAACGGCAACATAATATTACAATTTCGAACGTAGTTTTAGTTTACAAAAATAGTCACTAGGTGGCTCTCCAATTTAATTTATTTAAATATAATTATAACGGAAAATTATATATATTATAATACAGTACCATCGCTCCCGTACAGATGGCGCTAATTGCTACCCCCCCCCCCGTAAATTAACTTTACCCTCAACACTGGTGTAATGCGTGCGGAACACTTCTACAGGGGCTAGTAGTCCAAAAATAGACCAAACCAGAAAATCAACCAAAAATAATTTAATACTAGTCCAAAATTAAGCAATTTGGCTCAATTTATGCAAATAGCCGGAGTAGGGGGTTCGTTAACGATAACCAAATCGCACCCCTCAATTAGAAATAGACCCTCCACTTTTTAAAAAGAGAAAAGATTATCCGCTGGCGAAAATCAATGAAAAACCTATTTTACTAATGAAGGTATACGGTGCGGGCTAAAATTACCGCTCAAGGCATAAAAATTAGAGTTTTCCATTAGCCACAACTCTCCGAGAATAATTGAGAGATCCTGCTGAAGAAATAATAACATATATAGATATATAGAATTACATAGCGATAAAAATAACAAACGATATAACGTCATGGCGATTAAGCGCGTGCAGGGAGGGTGGAAGTAAAGGTATCGCCATCTATCTTTGGAAAAAGTAATTAACGGTTGGGCGCGCGCGAATCGGAGCTATTAACGTAGATGAAAATCGACGAGAGGGGAAAAAATATTGACGACGTAAATCGTCAGATGGCCCTAACCGTAAAAGCATCTTCATTACCGCGTAGGGCTTAATTGGAAATCACTCTATCACTCCATCTATGAACCAGATAACGAAATAAATAAAGGGAACAAAATCTGGTCTCACCTGATAATGGCGTCAAAGGCTGGGATGTCTCGAAAATGTAATCTAATCAACTATCAGGTAAATAAGAAGCTATTAACGACCAGGAAAATAAAAATTATCTATAGGGTAAATAAAAAACTGAGCCATAGGATTAATAGATATTTATTATATGCTAAATAAAAAATTAATTATATAGTAAATGAAAACCAATAGATATTAGCTATGGAGTAAACAATAAGTATGGGAAAATCTACACAAACAATGTGATAAATTAACTATGAGTTAGCTAAATATTAACTATGGGTTAGCTTAAAATTAACTATGAGGAAAATAAAAATTCACTATGCCGTAAATAAAAATAACTATGAGGAAATAAAAATTCACTATGGGGTAAATAAAAATTAAGTATGGGGAAATAGAGTAATTAAAAATGAACTATTACTATGGGGTAAATAATTAAAAATGAACTATTACTATGGGGTAAATAATTAAAAATGAACTATTACTATGGGGTAAATAATGAAAAATGAAATATTACTATGGGGTAAATAATTGAAAATGAACTATTACTATGGGGTAAATAAAAATTAACTATGAGGTAATAAAATTCACTATGCGGTAAATAATAATTAAGTATGGGGAAATGAGGTAATTAGAAATGAACTATTACTATGGGGCAAATAAATATTAACTATGAGGTAATAAAAAATCACTATGCGGTTAATAAAAATTAACTATGAGGTAATAAAAATTCACTTTGGGGTAAATTAAAATTAAGTATGGGGAATAGGGTAATTAAAAATGAACTATTACTATGGGGTAAATAAAAATGAACTATTACAATGAGGTCAATAAAAATTAACTATGAGGTAATAGAAACTCACTATGGGGTTAAAAATTTTTAAGTAAAATAAACTAAGGGGTAGCTGGATATTCACTATGGGGTAAATAAAAATTACCTATGGAGTAAATAAAAATTACCTATGGGGTAAATAAAAATTACCTATAGAGTAAATAAAAATTACCTATAGAGTAAATAAAAATTACCTATAGAGTAAATAAAAATTACCTATGGAGTAAATAAAAATTACCTATGGAGTAAATAAAAATTACCTATGGAGTAAATAAAAATTACCTATGGAGTAAATAAAAATTACCTATGGAGTATATAAAAATTACCTATGGAGTAAATAAAAATTACCTATGGAGTAAATAAAAATTACCTATGGAGTAAATAAAAATTACCTATGGAGTAAATAAAAATTACCTATGGAGTAAATAAAAATTACCTATGGAGTAAATAAAAATTACCTATGGAGTAAATAAAAATTACCTATGGAGTAAATAAAAATTACCTATGGGGTAAATAAAAATTACCTGTGGAGTAAATAAAAATCACTCTTATATAAAAATATTTCGGATTCAATTTAAACTAGTACTTTTTAAAATCGTTGAAGTCCCCCTCTGCTCGCAAGAAATATTGCCTATTCTTGTTCTTTCAATAATGATTTCAAACTTTAATTAATAACTAAAAAACATTCAATTAAAATCAAAGCAACACTTCGTTAACAGGCGAAGATTTGCCGCAGTGGTAGGAGGAAGGATCTCCCGTTGAATTACCAAGTTGACAGGAAAAAGTACGCTTAATTGTTTTTTACGGGTAATCACGTGATAGAAAGGAGGAGTTTTTTCCTTCTCCCGTTAGATGGGGCGACGAGATTGATCGCTTTCAATCCCTTAATTATTTAATAAACTAGAAAATTAGGCTTCCAATTTTCTCCCTGCCATCTCCCCTTTAATAGACGCCTACGCAGTCCGCCCTCCAACCTGTTATGCACGTCTATATTCTTTTGTAGGGGAGGTTAACTAACATCGCCGCGAAAGGCTAGAACAGCCTAGCAAGTCCACGTTCTCGGGTGTCGGGTAACGTTGATATATTCTAGATAGAGACGTAGGCACGGGGAGAAGGGAAAAAATCAATTGACGTTATTAAGATGGCTTCCGGGGTGTGAGCGGAAGACAACCACGTGGCAGGGGGGCCGTAGACTTACCCTCTTCACCCCCCTCCCGGCTTTTTCACGTTCAACCAATCTAAACATCATGTTCTCTAAGGAGGCAGTGCAGATGAGCACATTTGAAGGGTTGACACATTATTCTCAGATTCAAATTCCCTGTTTTCCCTGACCATTTTAAGTTATTTTCCCTGACTTTTTAAGGCCAAAATTAGAAAGTTTTTAACTTTTAGATTTATTAAAAAAATCCTTTCAATGATTTAAATAATAATGACATATTTTTTATAGAACTAAAGTAAAATTACCTTCAAAAGGTGTCAAGATTAAACTGAATTCCCTGACTTTTTACAAATTCTTAAAAATTTCATGACTTTTTCGGCTCATTTTTAAATTTCCTGACATTTCCCTGACTTTTTACAAATTCTTATAATTTCCCGACTTTTTCGGCCCCTTTCTAAATTAACTGACTTTTCCCTGACGTGGGGAAACCAGGTTTGAAGCAGTTTGAAGGTACACAAATTATATTAAAAACTTAGAGTAGTTTCAAATAAAAGCTAATATCACGCTTGTACCAAGAATTAATTAAACTTAAAGAGAATGAGTATTTTGAAACGATCTTTGGCGTTGCTATTAATTATTTTCATGCTCTAAGAGTAAGCTACTTCCCCTAAAAGAATCAAATCAGCCCATTACCTCATTGGTTCCCTTGAATACTAGCTCCATATAAGTTAGAATCGTACATAGGCTGGGCATTAACAGCGATTTCTCCCAGGACATCGAAGTCGCAACGTGTCGCCATCTGATGGCGAATAATCGAAATAAGAGCTTGCCTGTGAAATCCAGTTTCTTTTCAACGACGGAATCAAAGCTCGTTAAGCCTAGCGCGAGTTGTCGAGAAGAGATAAGCTTTAAACATGGATTAAACACTAAAGGATTTTCCACGAGCTAAGATTTCAATGCCAAATTCGTGTTTCCTCTCTCCGCACTAAACTCCCCTAGGGGCACCGGATATGATTTTGTAGCGCCATCTCGTATTTTTTTTTAATAATTTTGGAACTTCATGATTTTCGTCTGCTCTTTTAGTTGAAGATTATAACCACATGGATCAAAACACGCTTCTTTTATCAATCTTCAATTTCGTTTAAAATTTCAAATAGTAAATAGTGAAAAGGTTAAATCTGCAAAAGCTTCAAATCCTAAAATATAGATCTTTGGTAAGTATATAAACGAAGTATCATGGAATTGCACGCCCGTTTGTTTGCCCCTGGATATAAAACAATTTCCGGTTTGTGGTCTCGCGCCGCTAGGTGGCAAGGTTACAGAGTATTTTTTATTTTTGCTCGTGGAACATCTTTTAGTGTTTAATGCATGCTTTACTACAATACTTGTTCATATAGAAATGAGTAAAATATTATTCCAAAATGTTGACACATTATAGTTGTTTCGTTTAAATTCCCCCCCAAAGCAAGTATTTCACTAGCCAACAAACCCTTCGCCACCCGCGTCAAAATAAAAAAAAAGCTTACGTGCTAACTTCGCTATCGACGGAAGTTGAATAAGCTAAAAAGATAGGGCCAATAGTCGCCGCAGAGTTACGTTTACCGGTCCTGATTGTTTATGGGATAAATCGCTGTTAACTTAAAGGGAGCTATTATATTATAAACTTATGGTGTTACGATATAGCTTATAATAGGAAAATAGTGTGATAATAAAACATAGGAAAAATATTTTTCTAAATTTCATTAATTTAAATATTTTAAATTTCTAGATTGCAAAAACGTATTCCACAAGAATTCATTTAACCTGTCTTTCAGAAAATATGAAGCAACAAAGTTTGTTTAATTGAACTGAATTAAATTTAATTGCTTAATTTTGGATGACGAAGAACATCAATTACGCAATAAAATTATACAATTTTTAATAAATAATAAAATGAAAATTATCAAGTACTAAATTTATTTGCAATTGACCTGAGTATTTATTCGCAATTGACCTGAGTATTTATTCGCAATTGACCTGAGTATTTATTCGCAATTAACCTGAGTATTTATTCGCAATTGACCTGAGTATTTATTCGCAATTGACCTGAGTATTTATTCGCAATTGACCTGAGTATTTATTCGCAATTGACCTTAGCATTTATTTTCAATTGACCTAAGTATTTATTTGCAATTGACCTAAGTATTTATTTGCAATTGACCTTAGTATTTATTTGCAATTGACCTTAGTATTTATTTGCAATTGACCTTAGTATTTATTTTCAATTGACCTAAGTATTTATTTTCAATTGAGCTTAGTATTTATTCGCAATTGACCTTAGTATTTATTTGCAATTGACCTTAGTATTTATTTGCAATTGACCTTAGTATTTATTTGCAATTGACCTAAGAATTTATTCACAATTGACCTAAGTATTTATTCGCAATTGACCTTGGTATTTATTTTCAATTGACCTTGGTATTTATTTTCAATTGACCTGAGTATTTATTCGCAATTGACCTGAGTATTTATTCGCAATTGACCTGAGTATTTATTCGCAATTGACCTTAGTATTTATTCGCAATTGACCTTAGTATTTATTCGCAATTGACCTTAGTATTTATTCGCAATTGACCTTAGTATTTATTCGCAATTGACCTGAGTATTTATTCGCAATTGACCTTAGTATTTATTCGCAATTGACCTGAGTATTTATTCGCAATTGGCATAAGTATTTATTTTCAATTGACCTTAGTATTTATTCGCAATTGACCTAAGTATTTATTTTCAATTGACCTTGGTATTTATTTTCAATTGACCTTGGTATTTATTTTCAATTGACCTGAGTATTTATTCACAATTGACCTGAGTATTTATTCGCAATTGACCTGAGTATTTATTCGCAATTGACCTTAGTATTTATTCGCAATTGACCTTAGTATTTATTCGCAATTGACCTTAGTATTTATTCGCAATTGACCTGAGTATTTATTCGCAATTGACCTGAGTATTTATTCGCAATTGGCATAAGTATTTATTTTCAATTGACCTTAGTATTTATTCGCAATTGACCTAAGTATTTATTTTCAATTGACCTAAGTATTTATTCGCAATTGACCTTAGTATTTATTCGCAATTGACCTGAGTATTTATTCGCAATTGACCTGAGTATTTATTCGCAATTGACCTTAGTATTTATTCGCAATTGATCTTAGTATTTATTTTCAATTGATCTTAGTATTTATTCGCCATTGACCATAGTATTTATTCGCAATTGACCTAAGTATTTATTCGCAATTGACCTAAGTATTTATTCATAGTTAAAATTCCATCCATCGTTATGATGAATGGAGTTTCTTTAGGGACGGAAACAGGCTGTATATCTCTCAGCAATAACCGGACATTTAACCTCAACTAACCCAAAGCTTTTTCCAAATGTATTTTGTTCTATTTCGAGATAACTATTATGATTTTTCGCGTCGCTGGCAATCCCCCTCACACTCTAACAGTAAGCTCCTCCCCCTAACACAATCAAATCAACCCAGTATCTCATTGGTTCCCTAACACTGACGTCTTATGACCCGATTTCCTTAGTTAAAAAGCTTTTTCTTTTCGCTTTTCACAAATGGAGTCGACTCTTTACGGAGATCGCTACAGGCCATCTTTACCTGAAGATAACGTGACTTTTTCCTGATAAAATGCCCTCTATTCATATCTCAATAAGATTAAAACTCTTGTCCATTTTGCATCTAAATTTGGGTTTGTCATTATCTCGAAAAATGGATTTATCGTTTCTTTTTTATTATTCGAAATTTTTCGCTATTTTTAATGGGGGTTTTAAGATAAATTTTTTATCCAAACAACTCTCTTGACGATATCCTAAAGTTAAGAAGATTCAGCTTACTTCAATTTTCTTTTTAAGAGTTTCACTTGCCAAGAGACATCATTTCGTCAAGTGACTTTTTTCATTTTTTCATAAACTTGTTTAACGAGGCGTAATATATGGCAATGCAATGTTTGCAATATTCTCCACGCAGGGTAAAAACTAATAATATTGAATTCATATTTAGGTGTTTTATTTTCGCTTGTTCTGGAATTTCGGAGTAGGGTAAGAAGAGTAAGGCTATGACATTATTTACTCCGATTCTATGGTGGCGAATAGTTCGAGTCGGAGTAAAAACGGTTTTCCAATATGGCTGCCTGTGGACTTTTTAGACTTTTTAGCGGATAAATTCTGGCTAGCAAACGACAAAATCCGATTTACTCTCTTGACACCTTCTTTTCAGAAGGGTAACAAGAGTAGCCCTATAATACTCCGGAACAAGCTAGTTTATGGGGCGGAGTAAAGCTAGTGGTCCATTATTATTCTTAACCGTATCGTTACCGTATGTAGAACGTAAAATAACCGAAAGAGGGCGTCCATGACTTTTGTTGAAAATCAGCGTCTACGTATTAGCATCAGAGATAATGGACGTGCGCTTTTAGAAAAGCAAATAAAACTTCATGTGACGTGGACGTGACGTAACGCTTGCCATACGGTTACGTAACCTCTGGTGGAACACTAGCTTAATTCTTATCCCCGGAACAGGCGAATAAAACGTTTTAGGTTAAAAAGAATACACTAACGAGGAGACTACCCGAGGTGATAATCACCGATTTGGTTGAAACTAGGTGGGTATGTAGACCTTATGGTAACATGAAATTTCACCAAGGGAAAAATTGCAATGGGCATTAGTTTTGCCATGGCAACCGAAAATGTTTTTGACAACACAGTATGTATATTTTCTCATTGAATTAATTATTCCAAAACAATTAACAGACCATTCGAATGTTAATCAGAATCTGACCTTTCCTATGCATATACAGGGTGTCCACTAAAAAACGATCCAGGGCGAATATCTCAGAAACCGTTTTCTCTAGGAATTTAAATTTTTTTATGTTACGTAGCTCGTGCAGGGGGCCAAAGAAGAATGATAACCTCGATGACCTTGAACCATGTCTTCAAGGTCATCCAAAAACTATCTCGAGAACCGCAAGTGTTAGAAAGTTGGTTTCAATTAGAAAAGTGTTCCCCGTCACGTTTTATGCCCACATAGCGTGAACATGATCGGATTCGACCAATATATTATATTTGCCTTAAGTAGCCCAAATCTTAAATTTCTGGGTTAAAATATTTTTTTATTATTATTTTACAATTTTCTGTGGTAAAAATATTTACTGGCCACTTTTGGCCAGATAGGCCACTTTGGGCCAGATTGGCCACTAATTTCACTTTTGTCCAGGCCGGAAATTGCCGGAATTTTGCACTATTTTCCACCTCGGACAATGGTGAGGAGGATGGTAAATAACGTTCAAAATTTTATTAACATATTAACCTAGCCGAAACTAAGCTATATAGAGTCAAGGCTTCATTGTAGCTTTTAGCAAATATAATCCAACAATATGACTTGTATTTCATTTCTGTTGACCAATCTACTCCATAATTTTGACTAGAGTTAAAGCAACAGGCGCTGAAAAAATCAGCAATATTTATTCATCCCATTTTTCTCTATACAAGATTTAAAATACGGATTTATACAATAACCATTAATGATTTTTTAGTTTAAATTATGCGAAACCATATCAAACTCACCAATAAAATTTATTTATTCTTCATGGTTCGTACAAAATTCCCGGAATTCAATTCCTGACATTTCCAGTTTTTCCCTGACCAGATTTCTAAATTTTCCCTGACCATTTTTGTAGAATAAATGAATATTTTGAGGTAAAATCTTGAAAAATATTGATCATGTATTTTTAATAAAAATTCAAAAATTTATTTGCCTGATTTTTTTGGGGGTCACTTCAAAATTCCCTGATTTTTTTGGGGGTCACTTTAAAATTCCCTGATTTTTTTGGAGTCACTTTAAAATTCCCTGATTTTTTTGGGGGTCACTTTAAAATTCCCTGATTTTTTTGGGGGTCACTTTAAAATTCCCTGACTTTTTTGAACCAATTTAAAATTCCCCGACTATTCCCTGACCTTTTGGAAACATTTTAAAATTCCCTGACTTTTCCAGGTTTTCCAGGTCGTGTACGAACCCTATTCTTATAATTCAAGTATCTTAAGCTCGAACCAACGTAAAACCAGTTTGGCAATCGCAAAAGTGTTCTAAAACGTCACAACGATTGTTTCCTTTAAATCCAGCTTCGAAAGTTCCTCTCAAGGTGGCGCTGTCGGAACATCTCGCCAGGGGGATGAGCAAATCGCCCATTGCCGCTCGAACGCACCCCCGAAGACGCAAATCTATCCCGAATCTCGGGGACGAATTATGACGATTGTACTTACTCCTTATCAAAAAGAAACCCCCCAACTTCTTCCACGCGAACACAAAAAAAACGAATCATTCTTATCAGTTTCGTTACGGGAAAAGGGGTTGGAAGGGGTTGGAAGGGGTTGGAAGGGGTTCGAAGGGCTAAGCACTTTCCAGCCCCCCCCCGCGATGTGACAGGGGTGGCTGCCTAACTACCAAAAACCTATTCGTCGTTTCTTATAGAGATAATTTTATCCCCTTCTCCCGCGTCCTCTCTCCAAAAGGAAAGGGGTGAGTAGCATCCCAAAACGTCGCTATCTTTCGATGAGCTGTACTGGAAAGTCCTCCCCAGTAATACTCCTTCAGAATTGATACCTTAGAGGATAGTACGACGGATGTTACGGGTAGGGTAGCGTTTGCGGTGGTTATCGTCACGTAGAAGTAGCTGGTTAGGGGACAGAGACGGGGCAAAAGTTAGGGATCGATCGGGGGTGGCTGTTGTCGCCTCCCCCCCGTAAACACTAGCGTATCTTTTCTGGAATACTCTCACTAGTAATGTAGAGGAAAACTTCAGATTATACAAGTATAAAATATATGCGTTGATATATTTTCTGTAGGCTCTCTTGAAGATATTTTTTCAACTTTGACTCCAGATTTTATTTTGGTTCCGAATAAAGTACGGTTGTGACGAATAAAAGAATTCCTTATAAAAAACATTGGCAAATATTATACGCTTTCCGTTAAAAATATTAACGAGTTATTTATTTGGTATTTTTTGTGGATTTAAAAATAAAATCAATGGAGATCTTTGATTTGTTAATTTTATTTTTCTACAATTTATATGGTATTTTTCTCTAATGAGCGTGCTTGTTACATGCCCTTGATAAAATAGCTAAAGCTTTCAAATAATTAGGAGGAAAACAAACTTTAAAAACAAAGGAAAAAAAGGAATACACTTTTAGAAAATAAGAACCAAACAGGTAACGCTTCTCATAATTAGTACATAATCTTGGTAACCTAACTTCATGTACTCTTCGCGTAATCAGTGTATAGTTCAAATCAGGGTTGCCACAGTTTTTGAGATTGAAATTCCCTGACTTTTCCATGTTTTCACAGACCATTTCCGGAGATTTCCCCCGACTTATTTTGTGTTAAATTTGGTATTTTTAACCTAAATGCTAGTAAAGGTTTCCTATTTGCAACCGAAATTAAATTCCCTGACATTTTCCTGATTTTAGGAAAATTCACTGACGTTTAGACCTATACTAAAAATTTCCAGGAATTCCAGATTTTCAATGATAAACAAATATTAAATTTTCATTTGATTAAATTATTCCAAAATCTGAGTTACTTTTAACTATCGGATTCTAAAAATATATTTAATTTTTAATTACCCAAAAAATGACTTGCGTTCAAGGGGTCCCGACATTGCAAATTTTGTGTACGGGATTTCAAATCTCAAAGTGATTTCAGAAATCGGAAACTGATTTTGCGATTTCAGAGCACAATTTTCGAGTGGATTTGTAGTTTTTAAGGTTGATTTCGAGATTTCAGGGCTCCATTAAGTTAGCCCCCCCAAGAAAGCAATTTTCAAATTAGTTAGTGCACCTAATTGCACCCATCGTGCACCGTAGTGCACCACCAAAAACATTTTATGCACCATCGGGGAAAGGCGGGAAATTAAAAAAACAAAGGGGGGGCTAATTTAACGACAGCCCCCCCATATTCGATTTTTATAACAATAATGGGCCTAATCTATTGCACCAATGGTGCACTATCGTGCACCACCAAAATAGCTTATTGCACCGTCATGAAAGGCGTGAAATTTAAAAAAACATAAAATGACCGTAATATCTAATATTCGGTATTGATAAAAACAACAAGTCTAATCGAATGCACCAATGGTGCACCAGCATGCACCAGCAAATTTTTTATTGCACCGTCAAAAAGGCGGGAAATTTAAAAAATATAAATTATTTATGTGGGGGCTAAGTTAACGACAGCCCCCCCACTTTTAATTTCGATAATTAAAACGTGGCTAAACCAATGCACCAACGATGCACTACCGTGCACCGCAGAGATTTCTCATTGCACCATACCCCTTTATAAGATATAATTGAATTTGGTCTTTCCCATTTAAAAAAATCTTAAATTATTCATGTGGGGCTAAGTTAACAGCAGCCCCCCCCCCCACTTTTAATTTCGATAATTAAAACGTGGCTAAACCAATGCACCAACGATGCACTACCGTGCACCGCAGAGATTTCTCATTGCACCATACCCCTTTATAAGATATAATTGAATTTGGTCTTTCCCATTTAAAAAAATCTTAAATTATTCATGTGGGGCTAAGTTAACAGCAGCCCCCCCCCCCCACTTTCGATTTCGATAATTAAAACGTGGCTAAACCAATGCACCAACGATGCACTACCGTGCACCAAAGAGATTTCTCATTGCACCATACCCCTTTATAAGTTATAATTGAATTTGGTCTTTCCCATTTAAAAAAATCTTAAATTATTCATGTGGGGGCTAAGTTAACGACAGTCCCCCCCCACTTTCGATTTCGATAATTAAAACGTGGCTAAACCAATGCACCAACGATGCACTACCGTGCACCGCAGAGATTTCTCATTGCACCATACCCCTTTATAAGATATAATAGAATTTGGTCTTTCCCATTTAAAAAAATCTTAAATTATTCATGTGGGGCTATGTTAACAGCAGCCCCCCCCCCACTTTCGATTTCGATAATTAAAACGTGGCTAAACCAATGCACCAACGATGCACTACCGTGAACCGCAGAGATTTCTCATTGCACCATACCCCTTTATAAGATATAATAGAATTTGGTCTTTCCCATTTAAAAAAATCTTAAATTATTCATGTGGGGCTAAGTTAACAGCAGCCCCCCCCCCACTTTCGATTTCGATAATTAAAACGTGGCTAAACCAATGCACCAACGATGCACTACCGTGCACCACAGAGATTTCTCATTGCACCATACCCCTTTATAAGATATAATTGAATTTGGTCTTTCCCATTTAAAAAAATCTTAAATTATTCATGTGGGGCTAAGTTAACAGCAGCCCCCCCCCCCACTTTCGATTTCGATAATTAAAACGTGGCTAAACCAATGCACCAACGATGCACTACCGTGAACCGCAGAGATTTCTCATTGCACCATACCCCTTTATAAGATATAATAGAATTTGGTCTTTCCCATTTAAAAAAATCTTAAATTATTCATGTGGGGCTAAGTTAACAGCAGCCCCCCCCCCACTTTCGATTTCGATAATTAAAACGTGGCTAAACCAATGCACCAACGATGCACTACCGTGCACCGCAGAGATTTCTCATTGCACCATACCCCTTTATAAGATATAATTGAATTTGGTCTTTCCCATTTAAAAAAATCTTAAATTATTCATGTGGGGGCTAAGTTAACGACAGCCCCCCCCCACTTTCGATTTCGATAATTAAAACGTGGCTAAACCAATGCACCAACGATGCACTACCGTGCACCACAGAGATTTCTCATTGCACCATACCCCTTTATAAGTTATAATTGAATTTGGTCTTTCCCATTTAAAAAAATCTTAAATTATTCATGTGGGGGCTAAGTTAACGACAGCCCCCCCCCACTTTCGATTTCGATAATTAAAACGTGGCTAAACCAATGCACCAACGATGCACTACCGTGCACCACAGAGATTTCTCATTGCACCATACCCCTTTATAAGTTATAATTGAATTTGGTCTTTCCCATTTAAAAAAATCTTAAATTATTCATGTGGGGGCTAAGTTAACGACAGCCCCCCCCCCACTTTCGATTTCGATAATTAAAACGTGGCTAAACCAATGCACCAACGATGCACTACCGTGCACCGCAGAGATTTCTCATTGCACCATACCCCTTTATAAGATATAATTGAATTTGGTCTTTCCCATTTAAAAAAATCTTAAATTATTCATGTGGGGGCTAAGTTAACGACAGCCCCCCCCCCACTTTCGATTTCGATAATTAAAACGTGGCTAAACCAATGCACCAACGATGCACTACCGTGCACCGCAGAGATTTCTCATTGCACCATACCCCTTTATAAGTTATAATTGAATTTGGTCTTTCCCATTTAAAAAAATCTTAAATTATTCATGTGGGGGCTAAGTTAACGACAGCCCCCCCCCCCACTTTCGATTTCGATAATTAAAACGTGGCTAAACCAATGCACCAACGATGCACTACCGTGCACCGCAGAGATTTCTCATTGCACCATACCCCTTTATAAGTTATAATTGAATTTGGTCTTTCCCATTTAAAAAAATCTTAAATTATTCATGTGGGGGCTAAGTTAACGACAGCCCCCCCCCCACTTTCGATTTCGATAATTAAAACGTGGCTAAACCAATGCACCAACGATGCACTACCGTGCACCGCAGAGATTTCTCATTGCACCATACCCCTTTATAAGATATAATTGAATTTGGTCTTTCCCATTTAAAAAAATCTTAAATTATTCATGTGGGGGCTAAGTTAACGACAGCCCCCCCCCCACTTTCGATTTCGATAATTAAAACGTGGCTAAACCAATGCACCAACGATGCACTACCGTGCACCGCAGAGATTTCTCATTGCACCATACCCCTTTATAAGTTATAATTGAATTTGGTCTTTCCCATTTAAAAAAATCTTAAATTATTCATGTGGGGGCTAAGTTAACGACAGTCCCCCCCCCACTTTCGATTTCGATAATTAAAACGTGGCTAAACCAATGCACCAACGATGCACTACCGTGCACCGCAGAGATTTCTCATTGCACCATACCCCTTTATAAGTTATAATTGAATTTGGTCTTTCCCATTTAAAAAAATCTTAAATTATTCATGTGGGGGCTAAGTTAACGACAGCCCCCCCCCCACTTTCGATTTCGATAATTAAAACGTGGCTAAACCAATGCACCAACGATGCACTACCGTGCACCGCAGAGATTTCTCATTGCACCATACCCCTTTATAAGTTATAATTGAATTTGGTCTTTCCCATTTAAAAAAATCTTAAATTATTCATGTGGGGGCTAAGTTAACGACAGCCCCCCCCCCACTTTCGATTTCGATAATTAAAACGTGGCTAAACCAATGCACCAACGATGCACTACCGTGCACCGCAGAGATTTCTCATTGCACCATACCCCTTTATAAGTTATAATTGAATTTGGTCTTTCCCATTTAAAAAAATCTTAAATTATTCATGTGGGGGCTAAGTTAACGACAGTCCCCCCCCACTTTCGATTTCGATAATTAAAACGTGGCTAAACCAATGCACCAACGATGCACTACCGTGCACCGCAGAGATTTCTCATTGCACCATACCCCTTTATAAGTTATAATTGAATTTGGTCTTTCCCATTTAAAAAAATCTTAAATTATTCATGTGGGGGCTAAGTTAACGACAGTCCCCCCCCACTTTCGATTTCGATAATTAAAACGTGGCTAAACCAATGCACCAACGATGCACTACCGTGCACCGCAGAGATTTCTCATTGCACCATACCCCTTTATAAGATATAATTGAATTTGGTCTTTCCCATTTAAAAAAATCTTAAATTATTCATGTGGGGCTAAGTTAACAGCAGCCCCCCCCCCCCACTTTCGATTTCGATAATTAAAACGTGGCTAAACCAATGCACCAACGATGCACTACCGTGAACCGCAGAGATTTCTCATTGCACCATACCCCTTTATAAGATATAATAGAATTTGGTCTTTCCCATTTAAAAAAATCTTAAATTATTCATGTGGGGCTAAGTTAACAGCAGCCCCCCCCCCCACTTTCGATTTCGATAATTAAAACGTGGCTAAACCAATGCACCAACGATGCACTACCGTGCACCGCAGAGATTTCTCATTGCACCATACCCCTTTATAAGATATAATTGAATTTGGTCTTTCCCATTTAAAAAAATCTTAAATTATTCATGTGGGGGCTAAGTTAACGACAGCCCCCCCCCCACTTTCGATTTCGATAATTAAAACGTGGCTAAACCAATGCACCAACGATGCACTACCGTGCACCGCAGAGATTTCTCATTGCACCATACCCCTTTATAAGATATAATTGAATTTGGTCTTTCCCATTTAAAAAAATCTTAAATTATTCATGTGGGGCTAAGTTAACAGCAGCCCCCCCCCACTTTCGATTTCGATAATTAAAACGTGGCTAAACCAATGCACCAACGATGCACTACCGTGCACCAAAGAGATTTCTCATTGCACCATACCCCTTTATAAGTTATAATTGAATTTGGTCTTTCCCATTTAAAAAAATCTTAAATTATTCATGTGGGGCTAAGTTAACGACAGCCCCCCCCCACTTTCGATTTCGATAATTAAAACGTGGCTAAACCAATGCACCAACGATGCACTACCGTGCACCAAAGAGATTTCTCATTGCACCATACCCCTTTATAAGTTATAATTGAATTTGGTCTTTCCCATTTAAAAAAATCTTAAATTATTCATGTGGGGCTAAGTTAACAGCAGCCCCCCCCCCACTTTCGATTTCGATAATTAAAACGTGGCTAAACCAATGCACCAACGATGCACTACCGTGCACCAAAGAGATTTCTCATTGCACCATACCCCTTTATAAGTTATAATTGAATTTGGTCTTTCCCATTTAAAAAAATCTTAAATTATTCATGTGGGGGCTAAGTTAACGACAGCCCCCCCCCCACTTTCGATTTCGATAATTAAAACGTGGCTAAACCAATGCACCAACGATGCACTACCGTGCACCAAAGAGATTTCTCATTGCACCATACCCCTTTATAAGTTATAATTGAATTTGGTCTTTCCCATTTAAAAAAATCTTAAATTATTCATGTGGGGGCTAAGTTAACGACAGCCCCCCCCCCACTTTCGATTTCGATAATTAAAACGTGGCTAAACCAATGCACCAACGATGCACTACCGTGCACCGCAGAGATTTCTCATTGCACCATACCCCTTTATAAGATATAATTGAATTTGGTCTTTCCCATTTAAAAAAATCTTAAATTATTCATGTGGGGGCTAAGTTAACGACAGCCCCCCCCCACTTTCGATTTCGATAATTAAAACGTGGCTAAACCAATGCACCAACGATGCACTACCGTGCACCACAGAGATTTCTCATTGCACCATACCCCTTTATAAGTTATAATTGAATTTGGTCTTTCCCATTTAAAAAAATCTTAAATTATTCATGTGGGGGCTAAGTTAACGACAGCCCCCCCCCACTTTCGATTTCGATAATTAAAACGTGGCTAAACCAATGCACCAACGATGCACTACCGTGCACCACAGAGATTTCTCATTGCACCATACCCCTTTATAAGTTATAATTGAATTTGGTCTTTCCCATTTAAAAAAATCTTAAATTATTCATGTGGGGGCTAAGTTAACGACAGCCCCCCCCCCCCACTTTCGATTTCGATAATTAAAACGTGGCTAAACCAATGCACCAACGATGCACTACCGTGCACCGCAGAGATTTCTCATTGCACCATACCCCTTTATAAGATATAATTGAATTTGGTCTTTCCCATTTAAAAAAATCTTAAATTATTCATGTGGGGGCTAAGTTAACGACAGCCCCCCCCCCCACTTTCGATTTCGATAATTAAAACGTGGCTAAACCAATGCACCAACGATGCACTACCGTGCACCGCAGAGATTTCTCATTGCACCATACCCCTTTATAAGTTATAATTGAATTTGGTCTTTCCCATTTAAAAAAATCTTAAATTATTCATGTGGGGGCTAAGTTAACGACAGCCCCCCCCCCCACTTTCGATTTCGATAATTAAAACGTGGCTAAACCAATGCACCAACGATGCACTACCGTGCACCGCAGAGATTTCTCATTGCACCATACCCCTTTATAAGTTATAATTGAATTTGGTCTTTCCCATTTAAAAAAATCTTAAATTATTCATGTGGGGGCTAAGTTAACGACAGCCCCCCCCCCCACTTTCGATTTCGATAATTAAAACGTGGCTAAACCAATGCACCAACGATGCACTACCGTGCACCGCAGAGATTTCTCATTGCACCATACCCCTTTATAAGATATAATTGAATTTGGTCTTTCCCATTTAAAAAAATCTTAAATTATTCATGTGGGGGCCAAGTTAACGACAGCCCCCCCCCCACTTTCGATTTCGATAATTAAAACGTGGCTAAACCAATGCACCAACGATGCACTACCGTGCACCGCAGAGATTTCTCATTGCACCATACCCCTTTATAAGTTATAATTGAATTTGGTCTTTCCCATTTAAAAAAATCTTAAATTATTCATGTGGGGGCTAAGTTAACGACAGCCCCCCCCCCCCACTTTCGATTTCGATAATTAAAACGTGGCTAAACCAATGCACCAACGATGCACTACCGTGCACCGCAGAGATTTCTCATTGCACCATACCCCTTTATAAGTTATAATTGAATTTGGTCTTTCCCATTTAAAAAAATCTTAAATTATTCATGTGGGGGCTAAGTTAACGACAGCCCCCCCCCCACTTTCGATTTCGATAATTAAAACGTGGCTAAACCAATGCACCAACGATGCACTACCGTGCACCGCAGAGATTTCTCATTGCACCATACCCCTTTATAAGTTATAATTGAATTTGGTCTTTCCCATTTAAAAAAATCTTAAATTATTCATGTGGGGGCTAAGTTAACGACAGCCCCCCCCCCCACTTTCGATTTCGATAATTAAAACGTGGCTAAACCAATGCACCAACGATGCACTACCGTGCACCGCAGAGATTTCTCATTGCACCATACCCCTTTATAAGATATAATTGAATTTGGTCTTTCCCATTTAAAAAAATCTTAAATTATTCATGTGGGGGCTAAGTTAACGACAGCCCCCCCCCCACTTTCGATTTCGATAATTAAAACGTGGCTAAACCAATGCACCAACGATGCACTACCGTGCACCGCAGAGATTTCTCATTGCACCATACCCCTTTATAAGTTATAATTGAATTTGGTCTTTCCCATTTAAAAAAATCTTAAATTATTCATGTGGGGGCTAAGTTAACGACAGCCCCCCCCCACTTTCGATTTCGATAATTAAAACGTGGCTAAACCAATGCACCAACGATGCACTACCGTGCACCGCAGAGATTTCTCATTGCACCATACCCCTTTATAAGATATAATTGAATTTGGTCTTTCCCATTTAAAAAAATCTTAAATTATTCATGTGGGGGCTAAGTTAACGACAGCCCCCCCCCCCCCACTTTCGATTTCGATAATTAAAACGTGGCTAAACCAATGCACCAACGATGCACTACCGTGCACCGCAGAGATTTCTCATTGCACCATACCCCTTTATAAGTTATAATTGAATTTGGTCTTTCCCATTTAAAAAAATCTTAAATTATTCATGTGGGGGCTAAGTTAACGACAGCCCCCCCCCCCACTTTCGATTTCGATAATTAAAACGTGGCTAAACCAATGCACCAACGATGCACTACCGTGCACCGCAGAGATTTCTCATTGCACCATACCCCTTTATAAGTTATAATTGAATTTGGTCTTTCCCATTTAAAAAAATCTTAAATTATTCATGTGGGGGCTAAGTTAACGACAGCCCCCCCCCACTTTCGATTTCGATAATTAAAACGTGGCTAAACCAATGCACCAACGATGCACTACCGTGCACCGCAGAGATTTCTCATTGCACCATACCCCTTTATAAGTTATAATTGAATTTGGTCTTTCCCATTTAAAAAAATCTTAAATTATTCATGTGGGGGCTAAGTTAACGACAGCCCCCCCCCCCACTTTCGATTTCGATAATTAAAACGTGGCTAAACCAATGCACCAACGATGCACTACCGTGCACCGCAGAGATTTCTCATTGCACCATACCCCTTTATAAGTTATAATTGAATTTGGTCTTTCCCATTTAAAAAAATCTTAAATTATTCATGTGGGGGCTAAGTTAACGACAGCCCCCCCCCCCACTTTCGATTTCGATAATTAAAACGTGGCTAAACCAATGCACCAACGATGCACTACCGTGCACCGCAGAGATTTCTCATTGCACCATACCCCTTTATAAGTTATAATTGAATTTGGTCTTTCCCATTTAAAAAAATCTTAAATTATTCATGTGGGGGCTAAGTTAACGACAGCCCCCCCCCCCCCCCACTTTCGATTTCGATAATTAAAACGTGGCTAAACCAATGCACCAACGATGCACTACCGTGCACCGCAGAGATTTCTCATTGCACCATACCCCTTTATAAGTTATAATTGAATTTGGTCTTTCCCATTTAAAAAAATCTTAAATTATTCATGTGGGGGCTAAGTTAACGACAGCCCCCCCCCCCCCACTTTCGATTTCGATAATTAAAACGTGGCTAAACCAATGCACCAACGATGCACTACCGTGCACCGCAGAGATTTCTCATTGCACCATACCCCTTTATAAGTTATAATTGAATTTGGTCTTTCCCATTTAAAAAAATCTTAAATTATTCATGTGGGGGCTAAGTTAACGACAGCCCCCCCCCCACTTTCGATTTCGCTAATTAAAACGTGGCTAAACCAATGCACCAACGATGCACTACCGTGCACCGCAGAGATTTCTCATTGCACCATACCCCTTTATAAGTTATAATTGAATTTGGTCTTTCCCATTTAAAAAAATCTTAAATTATTCATGTGGGGGCTAAGTTAACGACAGCCCCCCCCCCCACTTTCGATTTCGATAATTAAAACGTGGCTAAACCAATGCACCAACGATGCACTACCGTGCACCGCAGAGATTTCTCATTGCACCATACCCCTTTATAAGTTATAATTGAATTTGGTCTTTCCCATTTAAAAAAATCTTAAATTATTCATGTGGGGGCTAAGTTAACGACAGCCCCCCCCCCACTTTCGATTTCGATAATTAAAACGTGGCTAAACCAATGCACCAACGATGCACTACCGTGCACCGCAGAGATTTCTCATTGCACCATACCCCTTTATAAGTTATAATTGAATTTGGTCTTTCCCATTTAAAAAAATCTTAAATTATTCATGTGGGGGCTAAGTTAACGACAGCCCCCCCCCCACTTTCGATTTCGATAATTAAAACGTGGCTAAACCAATGCACCAACGATGCACTACCGTGCACCGCAGAGATTTCTCATTGCACCATACCCCTTTATAAGTTATAATTGAATTTGGTCTTTCCCATTTAAAAAAATCTTAAATTATTCATGTGGGGGCTAAGTTAACGACAGTCCCCCCCCCACTTTCGATTTCGATAATTAAAACGTGGCTAAACCAATGCACCAACGATGCACTACCGTGCACCGCAGAGATTTCTCATTGCACCATACCCCTTTTGGGGATGCGTTGGAATTTGCTCTACAGGGTTTCTTATAGAAGTACTCCGAATTTTTAGGGTAAATGGCATACTGGGTTTCTTAAAGTGGTATACGGACTACGGTTATTTTTATAGGGGTGAAATAGGTGTACGGGGTTTCACGAATTATACGATCAATGCCTAAGGTCGAGTTTCCCAGCTAGTACCACTTTAAGAAACCCAGTAGGTCATTTAGACCCGGTAAAACGCCTATACCCTAAAACGTTCGAGTACTCGGTACTCCTATAAGAAACCCAGCTGACCTTTTTAACTCCGTGTGATTCTATAAAAATCCGTGTATTCCTATAAAGACCCAATCAGTCCCTCAAGGGCCAATTATACCGCCAGAGCTGTGCACAGTATTTTGGGGCAAATGTTTTAGGTTGAAAAAAACGGCTCATTCGATAAAGCCGAAATAATAAATAATACCTACAATTATAATTTTTTCCATAAATTTTATAATATGTGACATAATAAGAAACATAATAACTTTAAGTATGCCACTTTCTGAGGTGGTAATACCAGTTTTCTGACGGAACCGTCAGTGGCGTCGCGAATTGACATGGCTGAACGCGAAACAAGGGCCCCATCCCACGTGTTTTTAAAACCCACCCATAAAGGTCAACTTAAACAAGTTCCGACTATTACTAAATCCTAAACGGTTCAGATTTTAGGTAATCTCGTTAAAATTATGACTACGTTAGTGGTACAAAGGCGACTGATATCTCAATCGGTAGCCACTATTATAGCCTCGACGGGATTTTCGTAATTTTTGGGATCGGAGAAGTTGGGAAAATGCCCAATTTACTATTTTCGGTGGTTACGCTTTATGTGGTAGATATTTTATTTAACATTAAGTCCGATAACGTTAAAAAAATATTATTGGATAGGTAAGGATTCAGCGGACGTACAACTTCGGTTATATCAGTAAATATTAAATTTAAGTGTAGTTTTCAGGGTAATTTACGGGACCCCAATTTTCGTGTGTTTATATTTTCGCCTAAAAATCTACATAACGTTTCTTAATTTAAGTACGATTTTCATGAAAGTTATATTTTTGAATAGCTGTGGTTTCATAAAACTTAGATTTGCAATTACGTTGTTTAATTTTAATTATAAGTAAGGTTTTATAGACAGTGTATACGGACCCCCGAAACATCGAACATTGTAAATCCGGTTGTTTATAGAGGTGTATACCGAAGTTTCCCTGATATTCCCTCTGGCATTTTTCAAGGCCGTTCGAAGAGCGCCGCGCTTTCAACGTCCGACCAGAAGTAACAAATAAGGGTGATCAGAAGTAACAAATAAGTAAGATGAGAAGTAACAAATAAGTAAGATGAGAAGTAACAAATAAGTGTGACACTGTTGAATGAATTTTCGACGCTTTCAAAGTATGACTAGAAGTAACAAATTAGTGTAAATACAATTATGTGTGGCCGTGGATATATTTTGGTTGTGATACCGGCGTTGCAGGTTGCAGTGAATACCTCAAACAAACTTAACACATTAGAAGGATTGTGTGTATTCTGACCATCGTTAAAATTTGGTCTGGGTTATCAATTCTTACTTCACCTGACAAAGTGTGTTTAGTCAGTTACTGCACGGAAAGCATTAAAGAAAGAAACAAAAATATGTAGAAACAAAGATACGTTTTACACTGTTTTACAAACAAATTGCCAAGTTAACTTGGCAGTATTGTATTCCTTTGAAAATTAGTCGGGGCTTGGCTTAATGCTTTTGTTATCCTTTTCGCACCGAAGTGTGATATTGTATTATACACTTTGAACCTTAAGTATTTTAGTTTCTCGTGACGCTATGGTCACGAACTTCAACCCTAAAATGTTGTATATAGTTTGTTTCCCCAAATAGAGGTTTTTTTAAAAAGATTTTTCGTCTGAATTTTATTGTGTATTGGAAAGACCCGTTTCTGTTCGTTGTCTTTCGAACTTGTATTTCGGTTTATTTTTAAAAATGAAAAGGTCGAAAACTTGCGCGAAGCAGTTACGAAATATAAATTGGAAGTTTATCACCACGGTTCCATCACGGGAAAAGGATTTGATGTTTGGAAAAACATTAGCGCGGAGTTGGGAGAGGTCATGACCAGTGGCGCCGATCCCATGGGGGCGGCGGGGCCGAAGCCCCCATTGGGAAAAATCAGTGGGGGCTTTGCCCCCATTGGTAAAACCGCCGATGTTAGTGGCCGTTTACTTTTAAGCATCCGTAGCAAGAAAGTGTTGCCAGCAGCCTCGGCTTCGGCCCCCATTGGGAAAAAAAGCGATCGGCGCCACTGGTCATGACTCCACTGGCAATATATACTTGCGTCATGAAAGATTATTACAACCTTCGTGATATTTTCGTGTTGAAGAACCAAAACGAAAATGGTGAATCAACTGAGATATCATCCGTGGAAGTTCTTCTGGATTCATGGGTGAGAAAAGTTTCAAGTTTGAAATTTTATTAACTCAGGAAGAATATTTGAAAATGGCGCCAGTAGAAAAAGTTTATAAATGTAATGAGAAGACCCGATTAAATTCGACCAGAAAATATTCAGTATTTCAGGCTGGAGCTTGGACAAACATTATTCATGAACATTTTAGCAAAATAAGCAAATGTCCTTGTGTATTAACATTCAAAAGGTCAAAAAAATTTAAATCTGCCAAATACTTCGCTAAAATTACTGGTTATTGTGTCGAATGTAAATCGGTATTTACTGGAATTATCGAGTCTGAACCCAAGATAGGGGAAGAAATTATAGTAAAATGTGTTTTAAATGGAGATTTTCATTCCGATTATAAGAAGCACCCGAAAAGACCACTTTCGGGGTTGAAGAGAAAACAAGCCGCTGAGAACATGATCGACAAGAAGATGGCTCCAAGTTACGTTAGAAAACTAAAAGCCCACGAAATGATGGAGTTTGGAGACGGTGAACCGTGCGATTTACCATCCGCGAATGTTTTAAGGGTAGCAAAATGTCAAGCTCTCAAGAAGACGTATTTAGATAGCGACCCTTTCCGAGCTATTTGTAAAATGCTACACATTGTGCCTTTTCAAGGGGTTATTAGAGAATTAGTATATTTTAAATTTCGCGTTATTTATTGGTTACCCACCCAAATGCATATCTATCGGGCGTATTGCGAAGAGTACCCGCAAGAAACTAAGCTGAGTATCGACGCAACTGGCAGCCTAGTTAGGAAATTGGAGAGAGATGGGAATAAGAGTGGGCACATTTTTTTATACGAAGCAACTGTCAACGATCCCAAGAAACTACAACAATATGCTGTAACGCAAATTCATTCGGAAGCCCACGATTCGAACTCCATATTTTTATGGTTACTGCTTTGGCGAGATTCGGGAGCACCGGCGACCAAAGAAGTCGTCACTGATATGTCAACCGCGCTTTTAAACGCCGTTGCGAGGGCATTTGGTACGGCCCTCTCACTTTCTGATTATATATGTCAAGAAGCAAACGTACTTCTCAATGGTAAGCTAGAAGTACTACCGCGATGCTATTTGCGATGTGACGTAGCTCATACCGTTAAATTGATTTCCGGTTGGAAAAGCTTAAAACTGAAAGGGATTACTGGCAGAATTAGGACGAGGCAATTTTATTTACGCGCTATGGGACACGCGCTACAAAGTGAAAATATTGACGAATTGAGACGGTTTTTTGTGGCCATAATTACCGTTTCATTAAGCGAAACCGAAGGGTCAAATGAAGAAAATGGAGTAGTCACCAAATGTGGTATTAGAAAAAAGTGGCTAATCGCCAAAACGTCTGGTAACCAAAGTTTAGAGATTAACAATCTACTTACAAGTTTTAATTATGAAACAGCCCAAGTTCCGAATGATGGCTACGACACCACTCTGTTAAGGGGGTCTCCTTTCGAGAAATGGCTGAAAAATATTATTGAAGCGTGTAAGGAAGAATTACGTGATCCTCGGGAAGAGGGGGACCGTGGTAATCAACAAGTGCTCCCAGAATTAATTGAAGACCTTCTAAAAATGGCGCGATTAATTCCTTTGTGGACATCTGTTATGAGGCCATTTTTTAAAGTCGGATCAATTGTTGCCAGCAGCGCTCCTGTTGAAAGTAGTTTCAACGATTTGAAAAATAGAATGTTTGCCCACGAGAAGTGTGGATTCCTTTTTAAAAACTCACATACAGGTTTTGGATGGTGGTATGAATCTTCTACGGATATCACGTGAAGATATGAACATTGGTAAGCTTGGCCATTCATTATACCTCAATAACACAAATTTGATTATTTTTTTTTAATTTATTAGAAAGCGATAGTAGTATTTCTAAGAGAAAATTGCCTCCTTCACCGGCCTGTACAATCATGAATAGTGGCAGTAGCGCTTCCTCTTCAATGAAGTCGCTTAATTCACCGACTCACGCTGCCATTGCTACCACACCTTCAAAGAAATCACATGAAATCAGTAGTAGTATGTCTTCCCAAAAGTCACAACCCTCAAGGACCCATCCGGTTGTTATTAGATGTAGCAGCAGTTCGTCCTCACAATCTGAGGCTTTTCCCAAAAATATATGTATATTTTGTGATGTAAGTATATGTTTGATATTAAAATTCGTACTCTATTTATATCGAATATATTTTTAGAGAAAATAGACTGTGATATGATACACACGGAACCTCAACAAAGTCCAAGTCGAAATGGTAAGATTATCGGTAAATACCAAATTTATATTCAACTATAAAATTAAACTTTAATTTTGAGGTTTGTTTATTTCAATTTCAGATACCGAGATACCCTCTTCATGTTTTGAGTGTGATATTGGAAATTTTGCTGACAATAAATATCGCTGCAAAAATTGCAATGTATTTTCTTTTAGCCTTTAAATACATTCTCTTTGTAATAAAAATTATAAAACATTATAGATTAACGTTCACCTCATCCCGGAATGTTCGTTATCAATAGACGAAAAGAACGAAACGAAAGGATTCCGAATTTGTCGTTTATGCCAAAGAACTCCCACGGACGAGCGAACCAGAGGCGAAGAAAGAAGTGCGGTTGAAAATTGGCGTAACCTGGGAAATCCTCCGACCCGAAGGCGAAGAACGTCGTATCTTAACACTTTGCCAGAAATGGCAAGAATCGATTTATCTAAAAGTCACACTGTTAAGGTCATAGGATTTCTAAAAAATGCTAATATGAAATCACTACAAGCGGTAAAAATTGGAAAAATCAGGTATTCAATAACCAACACGTGCGCTTTTGACGCGTTTTCACAGTCTCTCTGTATAAGTTATTGTGAGTCGGAAGATATCAAAAGCTTAATGGATGAAAGTGAATCGAAATTATTTGCCTTTATTAAGAATATGATGTCGAAAGGAGTCACTGCCGGCCTTTACAGAAAGAGGGCTGAAATTTTGCGATCCATCTGCGGGGAACTAGATGTTTACCCTCTTAAAGTTAAACAAATCCGTTGCGAATATTCAATAACCGAATTAATTAAAAAAAACGATATTCAAGAATTTTGCAGTTACGAAGAAAATACGTGCGGAAATGCTCTATGTTCTCGTAAATCAACCAAAATATTTCGGTCAGTTACCACTCTGGATTGCCCATCAAAATCTATTGGACAATTAGAAAATAAATTAAATGAACATTTCGAGAAAAGAGATAGCGCAATCTGCGAGGGTTGTAAAGAGGGTCTCAGAACGATTATAAAAACGCCATCCCAAATACACATATTTGTAGAGCCAACCGACTTCACATCAAAGCTGGACTGTGAAACCAGTATAAATGTAAAATTGAGCGATGTACCGAAAACCATAAAGGTTGGAGGCGAAACGATGTTACGTTTGAGGGCCTTTATGTCATTTAGAGGCAAAAACGTTCAAGATGTAACTACAGTTGGTCACTATACCTGCTACGGTTATCGCTCAATTGACATGTTTGAACTCTACGACGAGCTGCAAAAGGGAGTATTTGACACCACAGATAAAAATACAGTGTGCGCCAATATACTTTATAAGGATCCAAAACGAGACCGTATTTTTTCCAATGAGATCGGTAAACTATATTTCTCAAAAATGTTATCTAAAACCTCACATTTATTAACTGGGTACCACTTTATTACCAATCTATTTTCGTATTGTAACTTCATACAATACGCGAAAATCCTTATTTCGATTATAAAAAAAACGTAATAATCGTTTTGTAATAACGATATACTTATTAAACGTTCTTCATAGGTTTTTAACACTATTACAGTCTTAAACTCATTTTTAACCGAACACAATATTTGCAATAAAGGAGATAAAATGTAAAAACCTATTTACAGTTGAGTCTCGATAGTACTTCTTTGAAAAAACTTAGGTAAGTTAGAAAACGCATTAAATATAAATAATGGTTACAATTGGAAATTATTATTGAAAACACGTATATTATAAGGCATTAAAGGGGAAATTCCAATTATAACTATTAACGGCCTTTCTAACTAACATAATTGTTTCTTTAAATATACGTACTACGTGGATAATTCGTTAGATCACTGCCTACGTAAGACCTAAGATAAGTGACGAAGGGGTATGGTGCAATGAGAAATCTCTGCGGTGCACGGTAGTGCATCGTTGGTGCATTGGTTTAGCCACGTTTTAATTATCGAAATCGAAAGTGGGGGGGCTGTCGTTAACTTATCCCCCACATGAATAATTTAAGATTTTTTTAAATGGGAAAGACCAAATTCAATTATATCTTATAAAGGGGTATGGTGCAATGAGAAATCTCTGTGGTGCACGGTAGTGCATCGTTGGTGCATTGGTTTAGCCACGTTTTAATTATCGAAATCGAAAGTGGGGGGGGGCTGTCGTTAACTTAGCCCCCACATGAATAATTTAAGATTTTTTTAAATGGGAAAGACCAAATTCAATTATATCTTATAAAGGGGTATGGTGCAATGAGAAATCTCTGTGGTGCACGGTAGTGCATCATTGGTGCATTGGTTTAGCCACGTTTTAATTATCGAAATCGAAAGTGGGGGGGGCTGTCGTTAACTTATCCCCCACATGAATAATTTAAGATTTTTTTAAATGGGAAAGACCAAATTCAATTATATCTTATAAAGGGGTATGGTGCAATGAGAAATCTCTGTGGTGCACGGTAGTGCATCGTTGGTGCATTGGTTTAGCCACGTTTTAATTATCGAAATCAAAAGTGGGGGGGGCTGTCGTTAACTTATCCCCCACATGAATAATTTAAGATTTTTTTAAATGGGAAAGACCAAATTCAATTATATCTTATAAAGGGGTATGGTGCAATGAGAAATCTCTGTGGTGCACGGTAGTGCATCGTTGGTGCATTGGTTTAGCCACGTTTTAATTATCGAAATCGAAAGTGGGGGGGGGGGCTGTCGTTAACTTAGCCCCCACATGAATAATTTAAGATTTTTTTAAATGGGAAAGACCAAATTCAATTATATCTTATAAAGGGGTATGGTGCAATGAGAAATCTCTGCGGTGCACGGTAGTGCATCGTTGGTGCATTGGTTTAGCCACGTTTTAATTATCGAAATCAAAAGTGGGGGGGGGCTGTCGTTAACTTATCCCCCACATGAATAATTTAAGATTTTTTTAAATGGGAAAGACCAAATTCAATTATATCTTATAAAGGGGTATGGTGCAATGAGAAATCTCTGTGGTGCACGGTAGTGCATCGTTGGTGCATTGGTTTAGCCACGTTTTAATTATCGAAATCGAAAGTGGGGGGGGGGGCTGTCGTTAACTTAGCCCCCACATGAATAATTTAAGATTTTTTTAAATGGGAAAGACCAAATTCAATTATATCTTATAAAGGGGTATGGTGCAATGAGAAATCTCTGCGGTGCACGGTAGTGCATCGTTGGTGCATTGGTTTAGCCACGTTTTAATTATCGAAATCAAAAGTGGGGGGGGCTGTCGTTAACTTAGCCCCCACATGAATAATTTAAGATTTTTTTAAATGGGAAAGACCAAATTCAATTATATCTTATAAAGGGGTATGGTGCAATGAGAAATCTCTGTGGTGCACGGTAGTGCATCGTTGGTGCATTGGTTTAGCCACGTTTTAATTATCGAAATCGAAAGTGGGGGGGGGGCTGTCGTTAACTTAGCCCCCACATGAATAATTTAAGATTTTTTTAAATGGGAAAGACCAAATTCAATTATATCTTATAAAGGGGTATGGTGCAATGAGAAATCTCTGCGGTGCACGGTAGTGCATCGTTGGTGCATTGGTTTAGCCACGTTTTAATTATCGAAATCAAAAGTGGGGGGGGGGCTGTCGTTAACTTAGCCCCCACATGAATAATTTAAGATTTTTTTAAATGGGAAAGACCAAATTCAATTATATCTTATAAAGGGGTATGGTGCAATGAGAAATCTCTGTGGTGCACGGTAGTGCATCGTTGGTGCATTGGTTTAGCCACGTTTTAATTATCGAAATCGAAAGTGGGGGGGGGGGGCTGTCGTTAACTTAGCCCCCACATGAATAATTTAAGATTTTTTTAAATGGGAAAGACCAAATTCAATTATATCTTATAAAGGGGTATGGTGCAATGAGAAATCTCTGCGGTGCACGGTAGTGCATCGTTGGTGCATTGGTTTAGCCACGTTTTAATTATCGAAATCAAAAGTGGGGGGGGCTGTCGTTAACTTATCCCCCACATGAATAATTTAAGATTTTTTTAAATGGGAAAGACCAAATTCAATTATATCTTATAAAGGGGTATGGTGCAATGAGAAATCTCTGTGGTGCACGGTAGTGCATCGTTGGTGCATTGGTTTAGCCACGTTTTAATTATCGAAATCAAAAGTGGGGGGGGCTGTCGTTAACTTATCCCCCACATGAATAATTTAAGATTTTTTTAAATGGGAAAGACCAAATTCAATTATATCTTATAAAGGGGTATGGTGCAATGAGAAATCTCTGTGGTGCACGGTAGTGTATCGTTGGTGCATTGGTTTAGCCACGTTTAAATTATCGAAATTAAAAGTGGGGGGGGGGGGGAGCTGTCGTTAACTTAGCCCCCACATAAATAATTTAAGATTTTTTAAATTTCCCGCCTTTTTGACGGTGCAATAAAAAATTTGCTGGTGCATGCTGGTGCACCATTGGTGCATTCGATTAGACTTGTTGTTTTTATCAATACCGAATATTAGATATTACGGTCATTTTATGTGCAATAAGCTATTTTGGTGGTGCACGATAGTGCACCATTGGTGCAATAGATTAGGCCCGTTATTGTTATAAAAATTGAATATGGGGGGGCTGTCGTTAAATTAGCCCCCCTTTGTTTTTTTAATTTCCCGCCTTTCCCCGATGGTGCATAAAATGTTTTTGGTGGTGCACTACGGTGCACGATGGGTGCAATTAGGTGCACTAACTAATTTGAAAATTGCTTTCTTGGGGGGGCTAACTTAATGGATCCAGATTGCAGAGCACAATTTTCGATTTGATTTGTAGTTATTTAGGCTGATTTTGAGATTTCAGAGCACAAAATTGGAGTGGATTTGTAGTTTTTAAGGCTGATTTCCAGATTTTGGCGTTGATTTTCATCCAGATTTTGGGATTTTCGGGTTGATTTCAAGATTTCTCAAATCATTTTTCTCTAAAGTGTTGAACGAATGTCGGACCCCTCACTTCTTTTGGGTAACTATTATATTTTGATACGCCTCACCTTTGACCATTTCGTAAATTTCCCTTAAAAAGAATCATAATTTTTTTTAAGCACGAGTACTTTGCTCGTTAATTTAAATTTAATTTAATTATCTAATATATAAAGATGAGTGTTTGTTTGTACATATATATGTGTGTTTGTCCGCTATATGAATCTACAGTTTTCAACTTAGATCGACCACATTTGGTACCCTGACTGTGGTTTTCGACGCAAAACAACTTTCATTACTGGAATTAATTTCATAATTAGGTATATCCGCTATATACAAGATACTACACTTTGATGTTAGCCAAAAGATCGACGTGTTCCGCTGTTGGCCTACCACCAGGGTATTTGTTTGGAAAGAAAGTAGATTTAACGGGTGACAGGCAGAAGAAAACCTAGGCCTTTAAGCGAAGAAATAGAGTCAGTATATTGTGATGGTAGGGAAATTATCACTCAACCTAATCAGCGTCGACCCTGCGAAGGTTCGCGTTTCATTTTGAGTGACCTGGATGCATACTTCTCCAGGAACCTTATAAACTTCTGATAATTCTCATATTCTATCGGAATAAATTATAAAACTTAAATTAAATAAATATTGTTTAAAATTAAACCAGACCAAAACAAGAGATATTTCTAAATTTCCATAATTAAGAGGGTTTTAGTCAGTTCCAACACGAGCGTTCTGGTCCCATCCATCGGGGACATTGTACCAAGTATTCGCTAATTCGAGCGTAATATGGCCGAGTTACGTACAGAGCGGCGCTCTTAAAACTTGATAATTCCGTTGTAGTTCAAATGCGTCTTTCCTGAGAAAAGTGTACCTGGTTATTAATTGGGGAGCAGCGGGGAATTTAAAACGAGTGACTCCGAAATTTGTCCCCGATTTGATTAAGGTGAATCATTAGGAGTTGTATGGTTGACATTCAGCTTTCAACAATATTTCACTAGCAAATTTCTTCTAACAGGGTGACCAGGAATTTTAGAGGCGAATTATAGAAAACAGGAATGCTTATCACGGCAGATTTTTGTATCGATGTGGCTGACGGGTTTATTGACGTCACTATGTTAGTTTAACAAACAACAACGTGAGAGGGGAGCGCGCGCAGAGGGGATTTTTATCTCGTAGGCGGGGCCAAAGCCGTCAGAGTGATCTTACCATACGCGATACGCCAGGATAAGCATTCCAAGTAGAGGTATGGATTCCTGTAGTAAAATATGGGAAACTAAATAGAACAATTATAGGAAAATATAGGACACTAAATAGAACAATTATATTAAAATATAGGACACTAAATAGACTAATTATAGGAAAATATAGGACACTAAATAGACCAATTATAGCAAAATATAGGACACTAAATAGACCAATTATAGGAAAATATAGGACACTAAATAGATCAATTATAGGAAAATATAGGACACTAAATATATCAATTATAGGAAAATATAGGACACTAAATAGATCAATTATAGGAAAATATAGGACACTAAATAGACCAATTATAGGAAAATATAGGACACTAAATAGACCAATTGTAGGAAAATATAGGACACTAAATAGACCAATTGTAGGAAAATAAAGGACACTAAATAGACCAATTATAGGAAAATATAGGACACTAAATAGACTAATTATAGGAAAATATAGGACACTAAATAGACCAATTATAGGAAAATATAGGAAACTAAATAGGAAAATATAGAAAAAATATTAGGTAATTATTGTAAATCAGTATACTTTGACTCGAATCGCCTAGAATATTGATAATTTTTGGTACACTTCTTTCTTGAATTATTGGATCACTTAGCGGATTTACAAAGCCCGCACATTTCCAGATTTGGTTCGAAAATGGCAGTGTTAGAACTAGATGTTCAATCACACGAACATAAAAAATTATTTCATTTTCAAAAAACTGAAATTATAGGAAAATAGGTGAAAATAAAGGAATTTATAGGAAGGCATTATAAATATAGGAAAATTAAGGATATATAGGAAGTCTGGGGCGCGTCAAGTTATCGAGATCTAAATCTTACCGTAAGATTTTGTTCTTGCAAGACAATTTCTTAGTTAAAAGAATTTAAAAAAAGTGTCAAGTTGCCTATCAATTTCCTTCGATAAGCTGGATTTGTGAAAAAAGTAATACAACTTTAAGTTTGGAAATAATAGTTCGAAACGTTGCTTTAATTTAAAAAAACGACCAAACCAATTACCAATATATTTACCATTTACAAGTCGTTGGAATTCTTCGGCGGAAACCTCAAAATTATAATTTATTCCCGTAATATCATCTTTTATAGTCCAAGAGCCCATGACAAAATAAGCATGTGATAAGGTACATGATGGGTCAAAGTATTTTTTAATTAGGTTAGTGATTTGTAACAAAGAACTGTTTGTCTTACGGGTCAAAGTGGGGGCTTTCCGGAAATACGAACCACGTGACGTCACTTCCGGTGACCTTGAAAATTTATATGACCTGATATTGGTATCATTCGATTGGTCTCAACGCGCTCTTACCAAATATCGCAAAATTAACCTTCAAATCTGAACCAAACGGCGTATAAGACTAAAAAAGTAATTTTGTCTTATACATGTAAATTTGGGAGGGGCTCGAAATTAGTTTTTTAGTCTTATACGCCGTTTGGTTCAGATTTGAAGGTTAATTTTGCGATATTTGGTAAGAGCGCGTTGAGACCAATCGAATGATACCAATATCAGGTCATATAAATTTTCAAGGTAACCGGAAGTGACGTCACGTGGTTCGTATTTCCGGAAAGCCCCCATTTTGACCCGTAAGACAAACAGTTCTTTGTTACAAATCACTAACCTAATTAAAAAATACTTTGACCTATCGTGTACCTTATCACATGCTTATTTTGTCATGGGCTCTTGGACTATTAGAGCTACGCCAAATAATTCATTGGCATTCCACGCCATCTTGAATCTTCTTAAAAACTACCTCGAAAGCGATCTTGGGAATCTCGCAAGATTTGTGAGATCAAAAGTTCTTGTTTCCGGTTTTGAAAATCGTCAAGTTAGCAAGATTGCAAGAAATCTTGCATTTCTTGCAAGAAATCTTAATAACTTGACGTACCCTTGGTCAGCCTGTTTCTTATTAACATTTTTTTAAATAAATAGGTGTTTCTACTACGTCACTAGATATATTTATTGAAGATACAGAGCACGCGCTGCAGTCGATAAAGATTTTTAAATTCGAAGTCCACGTGCGAAAAGCGGGTGCCAATAAAGTACTCAAAACCTTAAGCTCGTAACGCGGATAAAAAACATTTATTTATACTTAAGGGGAATGAATAGATCTTAAAAGAAATTGATTTGAAAAAATTCAACAGTTATATTGTGTAAATTGGCGCGTGCTTGCTCGGAAGGGATAATCTTATTGGCTAAGACAAATGCGGATAAATATTGCTAAGCCCACGTGATTCTATTTTATTATCAGAATAAATAATTACACGTGCTACGAAAAAATGGGCGATATCATCGAGATTCACGCGTTTTTAATTTAAAAACCCTTCCTTTTGACGGTTTTTATTTTGGAGCGAATAATTTCTTTTAGCGTCTATATTGTCAATCGTGTCAGCTTTAGGTAACCTATGAGATACTGATTTGATTTGGTTTAGGAGGAGTTAAATGTGTTAAAATCAGCTAAGCTAATACCGAAGGCAACACCAAAAGTGTTTATGGTACGGCAAAAGCGAAGAGTCTCCAGGGTAAACCCCTTTATCCAGTGGGAAGATATTTTGCAAACTCAACGCGGTAGGAGTTGTTTCGAGTTTTCACTCACGTCGTCAGTGTCATTAGCTGGGATCGAACTCGGTTCCTCTGGCTGCGAGGCGAAAGTGCCCATTAATTACTTACTGCTAGAGCGCAAAGGGGATTGCGAACCACGCTAAAAGTCGTCATTATATATTGTAAAGATATATTTTCTTGGTATTAACAAGATAATATAGAACTCCATGCCCTAGATTCGAATTCTAAGAACTTTCTGGTTGAGGATTCTGTAACAAAGCCTTTACCCACCTCCGAAAAATTGGCCTCCATTGGTCGCTGATTTTTTTAATAAAATCAAATCCATCGATTAAATCGTTTTTTTTTTAATTTTATTTAATTGAATTTATTGATATTTATGCAATTCATTGCTTTTTTCCTGTAAAATTAACGGATATTTTACTGTTATCAGTTAACTAAGCTTGAATTAAATGAAATCTTAATTAAATTAAATGACTTTTTAATAATCTTTTTTGCTGAGTTTTGCATGAATTTCATTTTTTTAAGAAACTATTTTTTGCCAAATTTTTATTAAATACAGTGCGTGATTTAAACCAACGATTTTTTTAAATAACTTGATTTAAATCTTGATTTTAATCATGATTTAAATTAATTTCCTTTAAATCTGCCATCTAGGAGCAACAAACACAAGGAGAACGCAGCTATCCTTTAAACACGCTAACGCAGTGTTATGTACAAATTTCATTGGACGAGCCTTTTCGCGGCACGTTTTACGGAAAGGGGGGAAGACAATTTCCGAAATTCCCCCTTCCGACGGCAGCAGGCGCTAAAGCGTCTAACCAATGAAAACTGTACGCAAGAAAATGCACGACTTTTGATGGGTTGCGTTCTCCTTGTAGGAGGTGCTGTGTTTGTTGCTCCTAGATGCCATTATCCTATCACGACCTGCTTTGATGACGTGCTGTTCGTCCGTGGTCTAATCTATAATTGGTTACGATGGTAACTATGGAGCTACTATTTTCAAAGTTCCGTCAGGAAGTGGGTAAACGCTATTGACTACGCGCGATGAAATTATTTTTTCGAATCTAGGGTATCCAGGTCGGTATCTTCCCATTGCGCCGAATCCCATTCGACCGAATTCCGCCAATATTTATAATGAAATTAGCCCGAAGGAGGGTTTTGTATTTTTCTAATCGTCCGACGCAATATTCACAATTGAGCGACCGCAAAAAAAAAAATAGTTTTTCTTTCTACTCTTTTTGATTTTGAAAATTTAGTGGAAATAGTTAGGCTTAGGAAAGGAAAGGAAATTGTTGTGGTAGTGGGCAAATGAGTGGACCACTTTAAAAATTGCCTGGTTAGGTTAGGTAACACTGCATGCTGTTCTGACCATAGATATAAGAAATGTATATAAAGGTCTAGATAAATTTCGGGGCGTCTAAGCCTAACATAAAATACGGAATTGACACCGAGGAAGGCACGTGACCAAGAGCGCGAGGTCTCTTAGCATTTTAGTACTAAGTGCTTGACCTTTGCGCAGGCCGTAGTCTTTAGACACCATCTGTTGGTGACTTTTAGTATAATATTAAAGCAGGAGACAATGGCTCTCGGGACGATAGCACGAGCTTTCTTACCGATAGATAGCGCCTTGTAAGGATAGCCTGCAGAAATTACGCGGTTCTGCTAGCTGTCACCTCCGTATTCACTCCCTTTGAAATATTTTATCTAGACCTTTATATACGTTTCCTATATCTATGGTTCTGACAGATACTGAAACAAATAAAAACGAATCCTAAACCCGGAGAAGTGAGGGTTTTTCGGTCGAATGGGATTGAGTTCGATCGAATGGGATTGAGTTCGATCGAATGGGATTGAGTTCGGTCGAATGGGATTGAGTTCGGTCGAATGGGATTGAGTTCGGTCGAATGGGATTGAGTTCGGTCGAATGGGATTGAGTTCGGTCGAATGGGATTGAGTTCGGTCGAATGGGATTGAGTTCGGTCGAATGGGATTGAGTTCGGTCGAATGGGATTGAGTTCGGTCGAATGGGATTGAGTTCGGTCGAATGGGATTGAGTTCGGTCGAATGGGATTGAGTTCGGTCGAATGGGATTGAGTTCGGTCGAATGGGATTGAGTTCGGTCGAATGGGATTGAGTTCGGTCGAATGGGATTGAGTTCGGTCGAATGGGATTGAGTTCGGTCGAATGGGATTGAGTTCGGTCGAATGGGATTGAGTTCGGTCGAATGGGATTGAGTTCGGTCGAATGGGATTGAGTTCGGTCGAATGGGATTGAGTTCGGTCGAATGGGATTGAGTTCGGTCGAATGGGATTGAGTTCGGTCGAATGGGATTGAGTTCGGTCGAATGGGATTGAGTTCGGTCGAATGGGATTGAGTTCGGTCGAATGGGATTGAGTTCGGTCGAATGGGATTGAGTTCGGTCGAATGTGATTGGGTTCGGTCGAATGGGATTCGGCGCAATGGAACAGATTCCCCAGGTCTATATTATATTTCGTATTAATTGCAAGATGATCATTACTGACCAAATATGTTACCATATTTTTTGGATAACCTTCTGCAAATTGCGAGGTTTATTTTATTTTTCTAAGCATTGCCAGAGAAAGAAAGTGGGATTGCAAAGCGTGGTCCCTGACGTGATTTCAACACTATCGGACCAATTAAGAAAGTTTCGGACGCTGTTAAAAGTTACCTTTGTAACGTATAGTTCGTCCCATACACCTTAGTGGAGTCGAAGGAGGAGATCCCGGTACAGTCTGTTCGTTGGAAAGGGGTGGTTTTCCCGTTCTACAAGTGCGAGGGTTGGAAAAAAGCTATTTCGTTCCCTTTAAAAGCGGAGATGTATGTTGAGGAATCTTCGGGGGACTTATAACCGTGGCCTGGAATCCAGTCAGACTATAGATTATATATCCGTATATGTGAGCGCGTGGGGGCTGGATCAGTAATGGATTTTTAAACAGGAAAGATTGCGGGGCTTTGTTAGATATTTCGACGGAGTTGCTGCGAGAAAAAGACCATTACGACCCTTTTATCCTGGCGCCCACAGTCGTCGACATTCCGAACATCGGACGGAACTCATGGAATTGAGGCGATGTAATGTGCTTTGACCATACAAGGAAAGCGAAAATTGACCAAATGTTCCTAGATTGAACTAGATCAAGAAGTGGTCTACACAGCACCCAATGTCCCCGAATTCAAGGTAGAAATGACCTACACAGAAGCTATGACAAAAATTAACCTACACAGAAACTTTGCCAAAATTTACCAACAACGAACCTATAGCAAAAATTTACCTACACAGAACCTAAAGCTTAAATTTACCTACACAGAACCTAAGGCTAAAATTTATCTTCACACCATCCAAGGTAAAAATGACCTACCCAATACATAAGACAAAAATTGACCTACAGAAACCTATGGCAAAAATTTATTTACAGAAATCTATGGCAAAAATGTACATACACAATACTCAGAACCAAAATTTACCAAAACAGCACCTATGGCTAAAATTTACCAACAAAGAACCTATGGCAAAAATTTTCCTTCACAGAACCTATGACAAAAATTGCCCTACACAAACCTTTGGCCAAACCTCACCTACAAAGAACCTACGACAAAATTTACCTACACAGAAACTATGGCAAAAATTTACCAACAAAGAACCTATGGCAAAAATTTTCATTCACAGAACCTATGACAAAAATTGCCCTACACAGCACCTATGGCAAAAATTGCCCTAAACAAACCTCTGACAAAAATTTTCCTACACAGAACCTAAGGTAAAAATTGACCTACACTGCAGTCAACGCCCAAAAGGTTACATACCCCGCACCCAAGGCAAAAAATTACCTACTCCGCATTCAATATCTTTAGGCAATTTAAATACTATTTTTCGTTTATAATTAACCACTATTAGAAATCACACCTTAAAAAAATCACACCTCTAATAGATATTTCTATATAACAAAAATGAACAAAACTTGTAGATCATGACCTAATAGAAACATTAAATATAAAACTTTTATTGATAGAAATACTTATTCAAATAATAATTTTAAGAAAACCACGAAAAATAATAATATAACTTTTAATATATTCTCGATTTCCAAGTTTATGTTTCCTCATTTTATAACGCGAGTTTCTGGAATATATTAAACGCGAAAAGAATGGTTTTAGCGAACCAAGAGACGATATATTTTATTACAGACTCTATATCCGGTACAGTTATCAATCTTAGTCAAAAGTCCTTTATTGACCCGTCAGTAGCAGCGTACCCCCGAAAACCGTCATTCTGGAAACCAAAAACTTGTCAGATTCCCCTATTAAAATTAACCCTTATGAATATGGCTGTCGTTTCTAAAGACAGTTTTCAAATGAGATATATTTTCATAAGCCCTGAACTCCGAAAATTCCCCCCTCCCCAACTAGCTCTTTCGAGCAAATGCAAAATTTTAGAACGTGGCAAAGTAGCTCTTAGGACGTGGGCAAATTAAATTATCAGTTTTTAGAAAATGCCATTTTTAGTCCCGAACGCCATCGTAAAACTGTTTTTGAAATTTTCGGCGACCCTTTCTAGGGCACTAGTTTTTGAAAGGCTCGAAAGGGGGAGAAAGTGTAGTGGCGCGCGCTAATTGGAAGGCAACGCTATATTTAGCGATAAAATTAAAATTTTTCCACATTGGCGCCTCCCATTATGATGCAAAATTGGCCTACTTTTTAGGCGAAGAGAAATAGGTCTCGCTTATTGCGGAAGACTTTTCACCAGGAAGTTTATGTTTTCGATTGCCACGGCCCTAATTAATCAATGGGTTTGTGTTTCAAAGGAGTTAATCGCGCGGAAGTTTCTACTTTCCTCGGCCGAGGACGCCCGGGCTAAATGGCCCGTACTGACCTTAGCCGCCAGGACTCCTAGCTCTTTAAAGTGACCTTTACAAGTTTCAGGAATCTTAAGAAGTTTTACGTCTTAAATAAGTGAGCCAGCGAGGGGGTGGTAACCTTTATTGCTCAGTTTTCCCGGTTGAATATATTATTTTATAATATAGGCTATTTTACAAAACTTTACAGTACAGCCCAAAACAGGATCTATGTAAGACGTTTTTAAATTTAATTTTTAAGGTTTTGACGATTTGGTGAATAAAATTAGATTTATATAGTTTTAATCGTATTGTAGGGTGCTTTTAATTTAATTTATATTATTCATTTAATTATTTATGGTTAAATATGTTTAAGAACTATCTTGTACATGTTATAACTACATAAAGAACAGAGAACCACTGTTGTACAATAAAACTTTATTAAACAGCTATGCTACGGCCGTTTCGGCGCTACAACTGGCGTCGTCGTCAGGCAAAACTAATCTAGAGATTAGTCAATAACTCTCGGCCAAAAATTGTCTCTAGATTAGTTTTGCCTGACGACGACGCCAGTTGTAGCGCCGAAACGGCCGTAGCATAGCTGTTTAATAAAGTTTTATTGTACAACAGTGGTTCTCTGTTCTTTATATAGTTATTTATTGTTGTTAATTTTTTGTTAAATAAATTAGATTTATTAATTTAATTGATTTTAATTGTATTGTCGGTATGTTTTTAATTTATATTATTCACCAGGGTTGGCACTTTTTTGATTTTTTTAATTAAAATCCAATCAATCGATTATTTTTTATTTAAATCGGATTTTTTTTGATTTTTTTGGTTTTATTGAATTTTTGGTGCTTTCATTATATAACTACCGGATATTTTACTTTAATCACTTAGCTAATCTTGAATTTCATGAAATCTTAATTAAATTTAATTAATATTTAATATTTTAGTTTGCTCATATTTTCTATGTATTTTAATATTTTAAATACCTATTTTTTACCAATTTTTATTCCCCCATTGAAATCCATTGTGTGATTTTAAATAATCGATTTTTAAAAAGAGACCATTTAATTAAAATCTTGATTTTCATCACGATTTAAATACATCTGATTTAAATCAGCCAACTCTGATATCCACTTAATTATTTAAGGTTGTTATTATTTTGTTAAATAAAATAGATTTAGTATTGACCGTATGTATTTGATTTATATTATTAACCTAATTATTTAAGGTTTTTACTTTTTTGTTAAATAAATTAGATTTAGTATTGACCGTATGTTTTTGATTTATATTATTAACTTAATTATTTAAGGTTGTTACTTATTTTGTTAACTAAAATAGATTTAGTATTGACCGTATGTTTTTAATTTATATTATTAACTTAATTATTTAAGGTTGTGATTTTTTTTAAAATAAATTAGATTTATTAATTTATTTGATTTATACCGTATCATTGATTTGTTCTCAATTAAATATAATTTCTTCATTTAATTAATAAAGGTTATTTATGTTTGTTAAATAAAATAGATTAATTAATTTATTTGATTTTATTGTTATTATCGGTATTTTCTTAATGTAATTTATATTCCTCATTTATTATTACTAATATATTAATTTTCATTAAATAGATTTATTTGTTTTAAATCAGATGTTTTTATTTAATTTAATTATTTCATTTCGTAATATCTGTGCTCGCATCTTTTACTTAAATAAAGTTAATTAAATTTTAAATTTTTATTGCTTTGAATTGGAATTGCTACCCTATATTGGAAATTTTCGTAAATTCATTAAAGCAATGCTTAAAGAATAAGTTGCAAATTATTCGTTACCGCCTTAATTTTGTTATCAAACGAAGCGCTTACGTTTAAAATACCAAAATATGAAGTTTCGTTGCTTCCCGCTTCGTATTAAATTAGAAATAATTAGTAGAACGCCAAAACAATTTGAATTTTAGCGTGGTGATTGACGTCATTGACTACACGTTTTTTCACATTGACCGCTATCCCCAACATTGAAATTAGGCTTGGATAAAAAATGTAGATGTTACCAAAGAGCAACAAACACAGCACTGCCCACACAAGGAGAACGCAACCCGTCAAAATTCGTGCATTTTCTGGCGTACATTTTTCATTGGTTAGACGCTTTAGTGCCTGCTGCCGTCGGAAGGGGAAAATTCGGAAATTGTCTTCCCCCTTTCCGTAAAACGTTCAGCGTAAAGGCTCGTCCAATGAAATTTGTACACAACACTGCGTTAGCGTGTTTAAAGGTTAGCTGCGTTCTCCTTGCGTTTGTTGCTCCTAGCTGCTACTGATCCCGTGGTCAAATCCGAAAATTCTCCTGCAGAACCATGGGATTCTACTCCTGAATTTTGTACGTGGGTGCAAAAAACACGCGCTCACGCTTATTTTTTAGAGCGCGAGCTAAATTGGCATCGGCATATTATCTAGCAAGGATATTACCAGAATCATCTTGGTAGGATAGTGGGGACTATATAATCTACCAGATGCAGTGGGAAAAATTCAAGCAGAACCATAATCCATGACTTATCATTCAGAATATTTAATATTTAATAATTTTAATATTAAATAAACTTAACGACGGTATTTCATCAAGTGAGTTAAAAGTCCATCATCAAATGAACGAGAAAAATATTAAGTAGTTCAGTTTCTATTCCGAAAATCTATTTGCAACTTACTCTTTAAAACCAGCCCATCAATACTTTTCCTGATTTCTATAATATATTGAGTTAAATTGTACGTTCTCAGTAATATAAATACGTTCTTGATAAAAATTATTAAATGAAAGAATGCGAGGTTTTTAAAAATCGTTAAAATTTTCATTTTGCTAAAAGATTAAAATTATTGGGCGCAATACAACTTCAAAAATAATGAGAGATTTAGCTGAATCGTAAATTTCCCTCGTAGGGGCTCAAGAGGGTTGGAGCAGAAAGGGTGGACTCCGACTCCCCTATCGGTGGTCAAGAACGGGCGGGGAGGGAGGCTGACCACCGCAGAAGGTTGAAAGTGAATAACCCGCATCCGTGGTATTGCAGCGAAGCCCTAATCACGGGCTTCCCTTTTTCATTTGACAGCCAAAATAACGGTCGTTAATTATCTTACGCTGCAACACCTCCTTCCGCCCCAGATTTGATTTCCCGTCTTATCCTTAAACCATTCGGGTGGCGGTTTTTGGAAAATGAAAATGAAAAAAAAAACATTCCAAATAAATCTAGCAAAGAAGCGGGCTAATTTTCCGGCCCGATTCTCGCGAGAGTGCCGCTTTCCCGCAACGCTCAACCCCTTCGAGTGCGTGTTTGCCCCGGAGTTTTAATTCCCCGTTTTCATTTTTAGAGGTACTAATTTTTCGAATTGGTCGTTTTTGACTGCCACCTCGTTTTTGTTAAAAGGCGCGTTCTTGTACGAGTAACACCCTCCACGTGAAGATATTTTTAATTGCTTTAGCTTTAACAGTGTTGCCATAATGTTTCCCTGACTTTTTCCTGATCATTTTATTGATTTTTATCTGATCCTTTTAAGACCAAAATTAGTCAAATTTTAGCTCAATATTTTACTTTTATCGAAGTTTCTGATAGAAATTCCCTGTTTTCCCTGATCATTTTAAAGATTTTTACTGACCTCTTCAAGGCCAAAATTAGTCAAATTTTAACTTAATATTTTACTTTTATCGAATTTTCTGATAGAAATTCCCTGTTTTCCCTCACCATCAATTTTTTACTTTAAATTTCATTTATATTATTTTAAATTTATTTCAACTTCTATTTTAGTGAATCTTCTAATTCTATTTTAGTATAAAGATTACATTTTAACAAAAATCTTTTTATTGTAACATTTAAATAACCCCTCCGAGGGGACTTTGTCCCCTCGGAGAGGTAAAAATTGCCAGAACTAAATAATAATTATATTATATCACACCCCTATATAGAAATTACCTTCATAAAAATTTCAAGATCAAATTAAATTCCATGATTTTAAACATTCTTAAAACACCCTGACCTATATTTTACGTTTTAGGCCTACTTTTAAATTCCCTGACTTTTCCCTGACTTGTAGCAAAACTGTTTAATATGTTGTTGCCGGGTTAGCCGATTTAAATCGTGATTTAAAAACTCAAAGCATCCATTTAAATAATAAAACCGGTTTCAACTGAATTATTACGGAAATTGCAATATCAAATACCATTTCAATTCCGATTCAAAGCTAAAAGAGTAATAATTCAGTACAACTAAGATTAATTCACATTCTAGTTTATTTGACCCCAGAAAAGGTCAAAACCTTAATTTGGAAAAATAGCAAATATTTTAGGCGATTTAAAGATTTTTTTTTGCAAAATATTGGATAATATCTGTTAAATTACAGACAATTAAAGCTTTCAATTTCTTATGAACTACAATTCCTAAAGTGGAAAATAAATTATAACTGGTGTAATTTTGTGTTTCCAAATTTGTAAGTTTTGGATTGCCATCTATTTGATGTAATTGCAACGAGTTAAATCACAAAAATGTCCGCATTTTTTCGAATCCAAAAGTAAATCTAAACCTTTAGACTAGTCTAGAATAAAAACCATTCAAAAGTAAATTATGTTTTCATTTTTTTTTTCCAATTTTTGGAAATTTTTCCGAATTTAATTTTTCTGGAAAATTAACAACTCTATTTCCAAGTTTTACAACTGATATTTACGTGAGAGCACCTCATGTTCAATTATGTCGCCCACACTTACCTAGTTCATCTCTCCAGATCATTGATAATTTAGTCAATCTTTCACGAAGAGTTGTAAGGATACGCATTGCATGATTGTCATTTAAACGAAATTGGTTCCATATTATATGTATAAGAGAAGTAATAATGGTTGTTAATTTTCCGGAAAAATTTCAAATCAGAAATTATAAAAAATTGAAACAAATTACTTTTCAAGGGTTTTTAATTTTTTTTTTACCATCGATATAAAATGCCTAATAACAGTAAACATACTACAAAACATTAATAGTGTTACATTGTTAATCAGTTTAAACTAGTCTAGAGGTTTAGTTTTACTTTCAGATTCGAAAAAAATAGGCGAAAATGCCGCTTTATTTAAATTTGCAAACAATATATTAGACTAATCATGGAATTAAAACTTATTTTATTTTGTTCGGAAAAATACCGAAAATTTTCCGGAAAAAAAGGCCTCGGTCATTTTCTTCAAAATTTTCCGACTTACAGCACTAAATAATTGAAAATATAAGTGGTTAGAACCTCGAAATGTTATTCGTAATCGGTGTACAAATCTAAAAACAAATTATAGGAAAAATAGGATTATATTTCTAAAAATATTGGACGTTATAGGAGTATTTTTAAAATTATAGGATTTTATAGGACTATATATGCTATTTAATTTACTAACTTTATGCATTTAAAAATAAAATCGATATTTAGTTAAATTTCCTTTTAAAAAATAGAAACTATTGAAATATTTATCACCAAAATATACTAGTAGCTAACCATGTTAAAATTAACAAAAGTATAGACTAGAATGACTTGGTATAGGAATTTATCCTATAGCTAAATCTAGCAATTTAACTGACATTGTGACTGGCGGGATTTGAAATGGGAAAAATATCAAAATTATAGGATTTTACAGGACTTTTTGGGTATTTTGCTAAAAATATAGGATGTTATAAGACATTTTTGAAAATATAAGATTTTACATTAATTATAGGACCTCTGGGGGCCGTGGTGTACAAGCCTGTAATCGATTACATATTTAGCACTACCAAACGCTGTACTCGTTATAATCGGTGTTTAGCCCCTCGAAATATTCCTGATTTTGCATAAATAATAAATTTTCCTGATATTTCCAGGTTTTCCAGATCTGTATGAACCCTGTATATATATGACATCAGAGCCATCTAGCAGCCAACCCCTACGAGCTATTTTCGTCTATAAAAGCCCCATAGCGAACGAAAACCCAAGCAGCAAGAACGAAAAAGAAATATTGAATTATTATGCAAATTAGTTCCGCTATAGCGATTGTACAACTTCTCGTGTATTAATTTCTCAAAGATAAATATTACTCGGTGTTTAGATTAATATATAGAATAACATAAGAGCGTACAACGAAAGTTTCCCCATAATAAAAGTATATGCTGAATAAATGAACTAGCAACGGTAACTTCGAAAATTTTACGCGTGGCCCCAAAATAGCCTCGAAATATATATACATTAAAATAAATCAGAAACCAGAGCTTTTTCTTGTTCCGCTTTTAATTTGAATAAAATAAAAATTTGCTTGGATAGGAATAGTAAATTATAAACCGTATCACGCCCCCTACCGGGAATATGAGGCAATAAAACCTCCCTATTTAAATGTAAAAATATCGAAATTAAAAAGTTTGAATGTTTCCTGCTTAAAGCAAAGGTCGAAACGGGGATGGTTTATGATAGGCTAATACTTTAGGCCTAACACAAATCGGCCATTTTTATCGCGTCTAAACTGGCGACATCTGTCAGGGGGTAAAAAAGGAAGAAAAAATATCTCCCGGAAAACAAATGGCGGTCTTTGCTTTTGAACTTTCTCTCTTTTTGGAGGCTTTTACGTAAATAAATCACTTTCACCTATTTGGGCAAGGACGTATATTTTTACGCTGTTGCCTGCCCTCTAGTAGAAGGGTTTGGAAATATACGAGCTACTAAATTCACCCCTTCTAAGCGCGTATTTTTTTAGTATTTTTTTTATAGAGGATATATAACGCCGCATTAAATATAAATGAAACAAGTTATATTTTGGAAATTTTTACTTTTATACTCTAAATAAATAAATTATAAAGCTAGTAATAATTATGGGCTGTTTTATTAACACGTATTGAAGGACTTCTGTTAGGAAATGGAATAGTAAAAACTTTGCATAGAAAGTTAAATTTGTAGTCTATGTAATAATAACAATAATAATAATATTAGCCTAGCTGATTATTATTACTATTAAAACCTTTGCATAGAAAGTAAAATTTGTAGTCTAAGTAGTAACCGCCATCAATGCATTCTTATGGTACATCACGCCTTAAGGACTACAACAGTAATGTTCAGTAATACAGCAAAATTAAATTTATGACCATTGAAACGATTATGGGTTATGATTTATAGATAGTAACAATTATGCGTCCCACCTATTATGCGTTATGCAAATTATGAAAAATATATTTAAAAAAGCCGCACGAGCTTGCGATAAAATTTTTATTCAAATCCATTCGTTTCACGCGCACCTACCACCCCCCCCCCCCCCCGCCAGACCATTTCCTACCCGAACCCCCTCTACCGACAGATTTTAAAAAGTTTCAATTTCGGAAGCGAAACCGGAAAGAAGACCATCAAAGTACGCGTCGGGGGGAGGGGTAGGGGGTTAAAATACAGTAGCGCGTGAAGGAAGCTTAGCACGCGCTAAATCTCGAACTCCACCCCCTCTCACTGACAGTTAGTGCCTGGTAAAGCTGACGTTCGATATATTAGCCGAAAAGGGGAACGGACCTGAATATGAATGTAACGGGCAGGCTTTTTGACTTATTACGCTTTATATGTAAAATGAGAAAAGGGGGGTGATAAAGGGGGGTGAAGGCATGTGGGGGGGATAGAAAAGGGGGTGGAACAGCGCCTAAATTGTTAAAGAGTGTCCCGAAATTAATTCCGTGGTGTCGGACGGGGGGGGGGCGACAACACGGGCATAAAGGGGGTGAATAGAGCGGAGGTCAAGGGGTCGAACGGACAGCGATTAAGCGGAGGGTGTAACCCTAAATGCGACGTAGCCCTACCCCCCAAACATCCAGAAACATTTTTAGAGGGGTAACTCCGATGACACGTGAAAATACGGGGTTACATTGGCGACGAAAACGGTAGCACCCACAAAAGATTTATTTATATAATTTATTAAAATGGCTGGTAATAGTTTACGTATATTTTTGGAGAACCGGAAATGGCGAGTAATTAATAGCTTTGCTTAGTGACAATTCGCCTCAGTAATACCCCTTACAAATTAAACGTCAACGTTTGTTTCAAATTTTTCAGATTAATTAACATTTTTAGGTACTAACGGAAAATCAAATGATGCGCCGTCTAGAGTTTGTTTCAAAAACTTATTTGCGCCAACACAATTGAAATTTCGTCTGCTATTTCCATTAGGGCATTCGTAAGAAAGCATAGCTATGAATTATGGTTCCATGTTCTGGTAAAGTAAAAGTCCATACCAGAAAATATACCTATATTCGTAAAAACGCCATAAGGTAATAATTACAAGTATTGGTATCACCATTCATTAACGGAAGATTGAGAGGCAAGAAAAATTGATAAAGACGCAAAAAAGTTCTCTTTCTACCGAAATCATTTCTCCGCAACACTTTATGTTTTTAATCTAAATAAATAGCCAAGGCTTAGCGAGAAATGAAACGCGTCATTTACGCAAATCGCTTAAATTTCTGTCAGAAAGTTAAAGAAAACGTTTCAAATCTCTTCTACAGGAGCAATTTCGAGGCTGGCAGACTCGCGAAACCGATATAGAGGCTTTACGGTACACGCTTTTGATATTTACCCCTGGCCCCCGCAAAATCGATATCAAAATAGTACAAGGCTTACCCAATAGTTCCGGCTGGCTGATGGCCTTGCCGAGAAGCCCGGGCAGCGGCGGCGCTAGACGCTGATGCTTTCCCGGATTCTCCGACAAAATTGCCGAAGACACAACCAAGGCCCTTTTCGAACGCGAAAATGATTTCGAAACAGTTCTTACTATCTCTAGATTCAAATTACGTTGACAGTTCGTACATACATCTTTCCTAAACTATTTAGAATACTGTAAAAACATTCGCGGTAGCTAACTAGCCGATTTAGAACGGAAGTTGATGGTTTGCAAATTCTAAAAAGACGAAAGTTCTTGACAGAGTCGAAAGGAACACGTTCCTTGTCAGCCGGCAAAAAGAATGACAAAATGGTGGTCGTCACGACGGCACTAGCGCCATATCGCGGTTCTTCTCCGAAACGAAATCTCCTTTATTTCTCAGTGAAATAATAATTTAATCAAATAATTAAATAGAGAGCAGGACGAATAACGGATGAATTCTGTTATTTATTTTTTATAGGTTTACTCGGTGTTTTAGTAAAAGATACGATTGTGAGCTGACTATTGCCTAGAGTTAAGGTGTGCATTATAAATATAAATATAATTTTATAATATTGTTATCTGAGATATGCAAAATCTAGTACTAGATTCTCAATTCATCTCTTCCGTTACGCGTATGAAAGAAATGGATTTTGCTGGCGTAATAAATAACACTATATACCTTCGATAACCTCAAAATTTGAACCATATATCAATTGCCACAGTGGGATTTTTTGTATAATATTTGGTGTAATTCGTTAATTTAATAACATGAGTTTAGTACAGGAATTGATGTCACATTTAAGTTTGCAACACGAGTATTAATTTTTAGTTCGGGATAATGACGATTTATAGCATTGCTAACAAAGTCATTCTTAAGAGGAACAATTACATTCTTGACAACTCAAAAGTAGAAATATATTTTGCTTAATAGGTAACAAAGTATTAAGGGTTTCCCCTTCCATAAAAACTTGTTGAGGTTAACGGTAATAGTTAGTGTAGGGAGCTGTTGGCTCGCGTGTCATGCAGGGCTGGCCACCACCCTCCTACGCATTGTAACCCGGTCACCTGAATTAAAGGCACGAAAAGTCGCTTGATGACTTTGGCCTAAGGTGGTGTCTAGGGTATTAGCCTACCTGATTATTATTACTTCAAGAAAGCCTTATAATCAGGTTTTTTAAACCTTTTTGTTTACGCGGCATAGTTCTTGTTGAATTTGTGATTTTCTCGAGTTTCGTTCGAATTTCAAATGTACCCATGATCGATCATTTGTCTAAAAGGTTTTAAATGTAAACAAAACAATTTTTTATTTCAATTGTTTTCCTCCAGTTTTTCTAATGCATCACGATGTATTTAAACTTGTCAATGGTAGCCAGAAATATTAAAATAAATACATTTTGAGAATATCAGAATAGTATAGGTATAGTAAAATATAAGCCAATGAAATTCAACCTAACCCATCCTAACGTAATTTAACCTAACCTAGTCTACCCTAACCAAACCTTACCTAATTTAACCTAACCTAGTCAACCCTAACCAAACCTTAAATAATTTAACCTAACCTAGTCAACCCTAACCAAACCTTAACGAACGTAATATTACCATAGCTTACTACAAATAATTAACTTACCACAACTAATTAATTATAAACTGGCCTCTAACGTTTAGGTAACTGCCAACAAATTTATAATTAATCGGCGTTATAACGAAAACTTCGTTTGGAAATGAGAATAAATAAAATTTATTTACCTAGTCCCTTCAGTAATCAGGTGCACAAATCGAAGGTAATCAATAATCAGCTAGACTAATACCCAAGGCACCACCTTCGGCCTAAGTCATCAAGCAACTTCAAGAGCCTCCTTTTAATATAATCACTGGAAATCACTGAAAAATTGAAAGAAAAGACTGGAAATCAGTAATCAGATTTACAAATGTTGATAAAAACTAGTTAGCAAATGTATCGCGAAAATATTTGCAATTTAATTTGAAATAAAAATATTTTTAGGTAAAAATAAAATAACATGCCGTTATCCACAACAATAGCCGCTATCGTGGAGCTCGAAATTATGGTGTTACTGGGTCCCGAGCCGTTCATGGGGGCCCTGTTTAGTTGATAATAGAAAAATCATCATCAGAATGTTTTATTAATTGGTCCATGTATCCGGAGTACCTCAAGTTAACCAGATTTCTGGAACTATCGTGAACTTGACAATTATTAAATTTAATCAAAATAATGTAATAAATTAAAGAAAATACGACTGACGTCAACTTTATTGCAAGATTTATAATAATAATCAATTAAAATAATAATCAGAAAAGCTAATACGCAAGGCACCACATTTTATGCCTTTAATTCCGGTGGCTCGGTTACAATGCGTAGGAGCCCTTCACGCGAGCCTACACTGACCATCAACGTTAACCTCAACTAGTTTTTATTGAACGGAGAATCTGAAGAAAGCGGTGGAAAACCCCTTTAACCAGTGATGATGAAACTTGAAAAATCAACGTAGAAGGAGTATTCAGCCAGATTGTTTCTTACAAAACGTTAAATGGATGTGACGCGAATTGTGTAGAACAAAAGTACTGTTATTGTCGTAAATACTGTACCTGCAGATCAATGGCCCTTAAAAGATTTCCCTAAAAACTAATAACTGAAGTTACCAAGGAAAACCTTGGTTATGCAACTGAAAATGAAGCCTGGAAGTACGAAGAAAAATTCGCCTAGCGATGTTTCTGAGCTAAATATACCTATGGCGTCGCGATTCCAATATTCCCTTAAGACCTGCATTACAGGCGTATCGAAAATCTGGCTGAAAATAGAAAAGTTCGTGATATTAGATCCGTCCAATCATCTTACGGCATTTTCCCCAGAATATTTACGGAATACGGAGACTCTCTCGGATCGAAATAATGATATTCGAACGCCGGTGTGATCCTTTAACCTTTAACCTTTCTTAATTTGCTTTTTGATTTGTTGAATTGACTGAAATATGTTTTTGAAAGTACTAAAAATATTAAGCTTTCATCAAATTTAATATACAGGGTGTTTTTTCATTTGATCGGCCCAGGCATTTTTCTCAAACACTATACATTCTAGAAAAGCGAAATTTTCAGAATGTACTCACTCGGTGGAGATCGTTTCTATTTGTGAATTTCAGAAAAATCATGAAATTTTTCACGGTTTTAGAAATTGTAGTTTTAGACGAAAAGTTTCAATGAGTAAGTTGTAGAGCATTCTCGAAAACCTTTAATGGAGTTGGTGTGGTCAAAATCGTACATTTTGTCACTGAAATAATAGGTCATGAAAAAAAACAAGGTGGTACTACCCAAATGTTTTTACGCCTCATGTTATTGTAATGATTGTCTGTGAAAAATGAACATGTTTTGAGCCAAATCATTGTTTTACCTTTACAAATCAAGTGTTAGAACAAGTGCAATTTTATAAGGAATTACAGTAGGACCCCGCACACGTTTTCTAGGGGTAAAAAGTTGGTGTTTTTTATTAAACAAGAAAAAGTAGTTTTAAGGGTCTACAATATGTCTAATTTATGCCGACTGAATTTCCGAAAGCTTTTTTTTGCACTTCTGATTCGTTTAAACTGTGGGTAAAAGTTTCAAAATGATGTATCGTTTTTAGAATAACTAACAAACCTAACCAAACATAACCCAACCCAACCTACGATAACCAAATTTAACACAAACAAACCAAAACTAAACCAATGTAACCCAGCCTAATTCAAACTAAATTAACCTAACCAAATAAAACCTAACCCAACCTACAATAACCAAATCTAAAATAATCTAACCAAATATAAACTAACCTAATCCGACCATATCTAACAAAACTTAGCCCAGTTAAACCTAACATAACCAAACTAAAAGCATCAAACTAAAAAAGCGAACTAAGCCCAACCTAACCCAACATAAAATAGCCTAACCCAAAAATAAAATCACCTATATCTATCAAACTTAACCGAACTGAAACCAACCTAAATAACCAACCCTAACCTAAAACAACTCAACCTCAAACAAACAAACCAAAAACAACATAAACCAACATAACTAAACCAAACCTAAACTTATCTAACCAACCCAACCCAATCTAACTAACATAATTCCACACAACTAATCATAACCTAACCAATCTAATATAAACTAAGCCAACTCGACTTAATCCAACCTAACCTAAACTAACTAAACCTAACCTAAGCCAACTCTACCTAACCCAACCTAAGCCAACTCCACCTAACCTAACCTAACCTAACCTAACCCAACGTAATCTAACTTACCTGATCTCACCTATTAAAATCACAACGTAACCAATCTAATAAAACCTAATCCAAACCTAATATAACCTAAAAAACCCAACCTAACCTAACCTAAGCTAACTCCACCTAAACCAACCTAACCTAAGCGAGCTCCACCTAACCCAACCAATCCTAACCTAACCACACCTAACCCAACATAATCTAACTTACATGATCCCATCTTACTAATCATAACGTAACCAATCTAATTGAACCTCAGCTAACTCAATCTAGTCCAACCTTATCTAACCCAATCATATACATTGAATTTTAAAAACATACTAAAAATATTTTTTAAAACGCGCAAGTACCATGAAGTATTCGTCAGTGTAAAATTTTGTGTTGATTAAACAAACCCAACCAAATACGAATAAACCTATCCTAACCTAATTTATCTTAATCCAACCTAACTTGAACTAACTCAACCTAACCTGACATTATCGTACCTAACTTAACCAAACGCAACCGAACCTAAATCTTTCTTTTATAAAAACTAAAACTCGAACATAGGAAAGACATTTATTTTTATATTCGAACAAATGCGACTTCTAACTACTACTAACTACTACTCCCCAACTAACCCGTTCACAATCTGAAACGCTATGCCTTTGATATTTTGAATAAATAGATATAAATAACCTAATTTGAGAAACTACTTTGCCCGGCTCGGAAGCTACAAGTTCGGGAATTGAACGAGTCACGTGCGTAAATGGAAGAGCCGATGAAGAGCTTTTGAGGATCCTTCAGGTTGGTAGAATCATCATCGGTTAAGGGGGACCATTACGGATCACATTAGAGATTGTTTATTTAAAATGGTATCAACATACCGCAAATAAACACGTGCTTAGGACATCAAACGAAAGGTGAAGTCCCAGAAAATTTACATTACAAATTTGCAAGTTCCAAAAAAAATGTAAATTGCTTCAGCTGAACTATTTATCTTTTGGCAACATAATTCATGGTACGGCTTTATATAAAGAGATTATATCCTTGCTCGTTGCGTCATTGGCGTACGTCGTAGCTAAGCTCCGCCTTAAAACGACATTTTACTAGACCACAAATCACGAGGCAAACACCACGTGACCATATTAACGTGACCACCATCGGCGTTCTAATGACATGGCCGACCAAAACTCGTTACCATGGCAACGAATATAGGCCACACTCACGTGCAAGCTACGAATAGGCTAATGTTTATAAGTGCTTAGGTCATCCATAGACAAACAAAATATAATTTTTGTAAGTGGGAAAATTTTCGGTATTTTTCCGAAAAAAATTAAAAAATTTCATTTAATGATTAGTCTAATATTACTGGCAAATTTAAATAAAGCGGCATTTTCGCCTCATTTTTTCGAATCTAAAAGTAAAACTAAACCTCTAGACTAGCTTTAAATTGATTAACAGTGTAACACTATTAATGTTTTGTAGTATGTTTACTGTTATTAGACATTTTATATCGATAAAAAGTTAATAACATTAAAAACCCTTGAAAAGTAATTTGTTTCCATTTTTACCTCTCCGAGGGGACAAAGTCCCCTAGGAGGGGTTATACAACCACCGTGTCTGTCTGTGGGCCTGCGAACGCGTTCGCATTTTCGGTGCAAAGTGTAATCACTGCGTACGCAGTTTCTCGAAGGGTTGGCAAAACCACCGTGTGACGGTGAGCGTTAACGGATTAATTTCCGGTTTGGTTTGGATGGTGTTTTTTCGCTCACCGTCGTGACGGTTTGGTGTTTTACGTCTTTGTAATGTTTATGCGTAGGTTGTGAGTGTTGAGTTTGTGTTCTGATGGCTGTGCATGTTGAGTCTGTTGTGTTTGTATGGGCGTTTACTCTCTAACTGCTTCTTAATGACTTTGGGACGGACCGAGTGCTGAGTGTAATGCTACCTCTCAACGTCCAATGGCAGGGTTTCCACCAGTTGTACACGGTATTCGTCTTGGTATCAATTTGCGATCGCATCGGGCGGGATTTGAACCCGAGACCTCCTGCTTGACAGGCGGACGTTCTACCACAGAACCACCGATACTTGTTACGCTTTATTGAAAATTAGACCTTCAGCTTTATCGGAAGCGTATTTAATAGAGTACGAAATTTTGGTTTAATTGAAATAGAATTGAAATTGAAATTATTGCATCGAAGAAATTCTAATTTAGCGTTTCTCTATTGATTAAAAACAAATGCGCCACCCAGGTTTCGAACCCAGACCATTCGGCTTGGCAGTCGAGCGCTCTACCACAGAACCACCGATAGCTGCTTAGGTTCACTGGAATTAAGACACGCATCGTAAGCATAATAGGTAATAAAGTCTTTTTTTATTAATGAATTTATGAAGGCCTAATCTGGTTTTTTACGAATGAAATTTTAAAGGTTAAATCTTGTATTAGCGCAGTCAGCCGAGATAAGAGGGTTAAAGGGTAGACTCTGTGGGTGGTCCACTTTGTTATTTTTTTGTTATTTATTTACGGGTATTATTAACGACCTATATATAGTTGTGTTAATTCAAAGGCGATAATTTACCGTTTATTGCTTTAAGAGCTGGCGGTTAGTCAAGTGGCTCTCTGTGCTTTGTTGATGGTAAGGTTTTTGCTTCTTGTAAATATATTTGGTGTGGATATTTAGATATCTACGATTTCTAACGCAGTCAATGATTTCCTGGGTGTGCGAGTCATTATATGATATTGGAAATTGGACGGCATTGGTCTTTTTCATGCGGTATGTGTCACAACGTCAACTGGAAGTCTACGAGCGTTGAAATAAAATGAGCGTTAAAGATGCGGCAAGTATTTCGTAAGCGAGAAAAATACAAATACCATCTGTAGATGTTTCTTTCATTAAAATTTGCTTAGAATTATGTTCAACTGATAAACATGTACTGTAAAAAGGGTTAAATTCAATTGTGCATTGTTTTAGTAAATCTAACTCGCTGTTGTAACTACTTAATTTATAATATTCTGAATAAATTAAACTCGATTGTTTCGTCTCAATTATTTAAATAAAAATTAAAATTTTATACCGGGCAGGGTTTGAACCGAGAATACGTTTTTCGTAAATAACTCTGAATTGCGGAGATATCTTTGGGGGTCGTGTCGAGAAATTAATACCACTAGGGACCATTCTTCCGAGGAGAGGTATATTTTGGCTTGCCAACTTGTTTATTTTTCCGATTTGCGGAATATTTTCAGGAAATTTTTCCGCATTCTATTTTTCCGGAAAATTAACAACACTACAAAATATTATCCAGGACAGCTATCCTCTCCAAAACACGTCTTCTCAACGTAACCCTCAACCACCTTTTGAAAACGCAGTATTTCGTTAGCGAAAAACAAACCGGATATTGTACTTAATTCTGGACGGTTCAGTTGAGCAGACGATAATTTTAGGGGCGGGAAAGGTACTGGATAACTGTTCTGGATAATTTTTATTGGTCTATGGGGGTAATGAGAGCCCGATTTTTATTACTTTTAAATAAGATTTTAAATCTGAATATTTTAAAGGTGCGGCCATCTTGAATATTCCTACGCTCAATAAATCATTGCTTAACCACAGCCGGCTATGACCTAACTCACCCTCCGTCTAAGGCCAACTACGGTGGCCCTAATCATGATTCTCATTGAAACATTCGGAGATTTCGCTCGATTTCGCTCGCCAGACTCAGCTCCTAGTCAACCTTAAGCCTCGTCTCGAAGTTCAATAACCTTCTTGGCTCTTATTAAACCATCTAAATACGTGATTTTACGAGTAATTAGATCACTTCGTAAAGATCGTCATGAATAGGCGCTTAAATAAAACATCTTCCCAGAAATTGCCAAGAAGTAATATTTCCGACAGCCAGGACTCATAAGTTATTATTAATAGAGTGCTTGTTCAAATATTAGAAAGCTGGAAACATTCTCGAACGTAACATCGGTTTTTTGCTAAGCTTTAACATGCCAAAAAGTTACTTGGTTAAAAGGAAACACTTGTTGCATACCGTACTGCAAAAGTAATATGTTTAGTTCTAAAGGAATAAGTTTTCATCTTTTTCCAAAAAATTATTTTATACGAAATGAATTAACTCTGCATCCATGGGAAGTTTTAAAATTGCCCGGTATTATAAAAATATTACATATTATTTTAATTATTTATACCATAAGAGGATAATAATAATAATAATATTATCTTCTTATACTTAGTTTTAGTAACATTATATATTTTACCTTAAAAAATATTATCGAAAATTAACATTAGTATGTTCCTTATACACGTGAGCAGACGCGTTTCTTATCTGACGCAAAATTCTCATGAGGGCAAAAACGCGTCTCCAATTGGCTTAAATATGACTTTTTGGCTAGCCATTCTAACCGTTTAACCGACCGACCGGAAATAGCTCCTTCCCAGATGAATTTGGAGAGGGGAGTAGAAACCGAGTATCTTTTATTGAAGCGTCCATTCTCCATTTTTTAAACAGCTAAGCTCTCGAGGTAATAAGAAATCTGGTCAACTTGACATACGACTATGGCGTTTAGGTTGAAAGAAATGATTATGCAAATATGAAGTCAACGAAATAAACATTCTACAAAGGACTACTGAAGTAAAAAAAGCAAAGACTCATTAACACTACATTCCGGCGATTAATAACTGGGCCGCCTAGCGACTCAATCTGTAACTAAAATCAACGTACCGTACTACCGTGCGCGGATTACACTATTGCTATCCTTGTATTTCGATGCAAACGACGTTAGGCCTTCGCCCAAGTAGACCGAGGCTTATATACGCGAAATTCCCAGTAGACTTAGACCAATTTAGAATAATATAGTCTCAGAGCGTTCTCCTATAATTAGCATAGATTGATATCTAAACGGGTAACCTCTACACTTAAAGGGGGGGGGGGGAGTCTACAAATGCTGGTAGTGGAAAAAATATTCTCTTATTAACGACAAAGGCTTAGTCTCAGCGGCGGCGGCTCGAGTTTGGCGTGTTTTTGATAGGAGGTCACGTGTGCGGCACGTGATAAGTACGGCGTCCGCGAGGAAGAAGCGCGAGATTTTTATTTTATTATTTTTTTTTAAATAAAACAGGGGGGGGGGGGGAGAGCGCGCGACTTCTTTATCCCCCATTTTAAAATGATCTCGTGGAGTGCTGCGCGCGAGCTCTGGTTTCTTTCTTTCCGGGTGGCGCCCTCTATGAATGCTGTCAAAAGCACGCGTTGGTTTATCCCCGGGCCGAGTGCGGCGAGGAGCTCACGCGCCATTTGCGGCTAACTTTTTCCTTTTCTCTTCCCATTCCCTACAGGGAATTTTTCCCCATTCGTTTCTAATATTAACTCGCTTTTTATCTATCTGTCCTTTCTGATTTGCGCATATTTCCCCCGCTCTGACTATAGATGACAGTTCTAATATATACAGGGTGCTCCCTAGACCCTTGCTCCCGCGTTTATCGCGTGTTTGTATTTAAAATTATCATACCGTTAGCTTTGTTTAAAAATATAGTAACTTTGGCCGCCTTAAAGTTTAAGTTACGACTTTTTTGAACTAAGGTAACGATACTCGGAAATGGTTTAAAGCAAACAAGACTCAAATATTTTAAAAATGAACAAGACTCAAATATTTAAAAAATGAATAAGTTCAAATATTTTAAAAATGAACAAGACTCACATATTTTAAAAATGAACAAGACTCAAATATTTTAAAATTAAACAAGACTCAAATATTTTTTAAATTAAACAAGACTCAAATATTTTTTAAATTAAACAAGACTCAAATATTTTAAAATGAACAAGACTCAAATATTCTAAAAATGAACAAGACTCAAATATTTTAAAAATGAACAAGACTCAAATATTTTAAAAATGAATAAGTTCAAATATTTTAAAAATGAACAAGACTCACATATTTTAAAAATGAACAAGACTCAAATATTTTAAAATTTAACAAGACTCAAATATTTTTAAAATTAAACAAGACTCAAAAATTTTAAAAAGAAACCAGACTCAAATATTTTAAAAAGAAACCAGACTCAAATATTTTAAAATTTAACAAGACTCAAATATTTTAAAATGAACAAGACTCAAATATTTTAAAAATGAACAAGACTCAAATATTTTAAAAATGAATAAGTTCAAATATTTTAAAAATGAACAAGACTCACATATTTTAAAAATGAACAAGACTCAAATATTTTAAAATTTAACAAGACTCAAATATTTTTAAAATTAAACAAGACTCAAAAATTTTAAAAAGAAACCAGACTCAAATATTTTAAAAAGAAACCAGACTCAAATATTTTAAAATTTAACAAGACTCAAATATTTTAAAATGAACAAGACTCAAATATTTTAAAAATGAACAAGACCAAATTATTTTAAAATGAACAAGACTCAAATATTTTAAAATGAACAAGACCAAATATATTTTGAAAATAAACAAGACTCAAATATTTTTTAAATGAACAAAGACCCAAATTTTTTAAAAATGAACAAGACTCAAATATCTTAAAATTAAAAAAGACTCAAATATTTTTAAAATAAACCAGTCTCAAATATCTTAAAAATAAACCAGTCTCAAATATCTTAAAATTAAACAAGACTCAAATATTCTAAAATTAAACATGACTCAAATATTTTTTTCAAAATACGATTTGGAAGCAAAAATAGCCTGTATAATATAGTGATTATTGAAACTTTTATTATGAAAAAATATGGTTAAAATTTACACAATCAAATTTCCCTACACAGTTGAATTTCTACATTTTTATATCGTTAGTTGTAGTAACTTCAAGTAAATGTTAAAAAGTTAAATGTTTATTATGTAGATGTTTCATTTATATAGGCTTAAATGGATACTTCTTCAATAAAATATATATCATGTACTTTCAATTTCACTGCTTTTCCCTGAATTCGAGATAAGTTATTTACGGCCATTTAAACAGTACAAAAATATTAAACTATTATTAGATATTATTTTAAATTAGAACCTTTCTAAAATATACACATTTAAATTTAGTTTTGCCTTAAATTGGAGATAAGATATTAACAACATATAAAACAGTACAGATATATTTAATTATTTATTTAAGTACTCTTTTAAATTAGAACCTTTTTGAAAGTTAAACATATATATTTAATTTTGCCCTAAATTGGTTGGTTTAAATAAATTTAAAAGAATTATTTTATGAAAACATTTTTCTTTTTATTTACTTCGCAAGCTTTCGGGTGCGAGACCACTTGTCAAGCGTCTTGACTCACAAGGAGACATCCCGAGGTGTAACCCACCGATTTTGTTCAAACTCGGGGGATTGGTAGACCTTCATGTATCATAAAAAATACTAAAGGGAATTTATTCAATGGGCAACCGTTTTGCCATGGCAACGAAAAATGTTTTTGACAACAAAAAATTGAAATTTTCCCATTGAAAATAACATGGGATTCTGACCGATTCCCTGTGAATAATTTTAACAAATTTAAAAAAATCGAAAATGCCAAAAATAGAAAAAATAGATAAAAATTGACAAAAAAAACATCAAAACTGATCAACTTTTGATCAATTTGAGGTCAAAATCCCATGTTATTTTCAATGGGAAAATTTCATATTTTGTGTTGTCAAAAACATTTTTCGTTGCCATCGCAAAACGGTCAAGACTGAGTCAAGACGTAAATAAAAAGAAAAATGTTTTTATAAAATAATTCTTTTAAATTTATTTTAACTAGCCAATTAATTAGTATTCTAGCCATGGCCAAATTAAACATCTACGAAGTTATTAACAACAATTAAAACAATATTATTTTAAATTCGAACCTTTCTAAAATTTAAAAACTTAAATTTAATATAGGCAAATAGAATACAAATATAATTGATACCAGAAGTTTATAATAAACTTCTTCGGGGGAAGTATTCCATTTCTCACTGAACCCAAGTTATTTTGATGATACATTATTCTGCGACAGTTCAAAAACCGCGGGTGCTTTCCATTGGTTCTTACTATTATGACGTATTATGGAGAAAAGTAATTTCGGACATTGGGGCTTTAAAAATAAAATGGCGTCTATAGACCGAGATGGAGGCAACAAATTAAAATTCATTTACAGTTTTCCTTATAAATTAAATTGACAAATTAATGTAATTAAATTTTCTTGCTAATATGCAGCTGCAGCATGCATGTGTTTTATTATTAATTTAAACTGGTTTTTATTAAAGAATGTAATACATTTATTGTCTAGGAAATAATTATTACCGTTGAATTAACTGAAGGAAAATAAAATTAACAAAATTGCGCTAGCCGAGACAAAGTCTTAAAAACTCTTATTTTAAAACAACCAGACCTGTTTGTTTTGTATCCAGGCTAATGACAATAATTATCTTATAGTGAATATATTTAAAAACGTTAATTCAAATAATGTAAAAATTAGTTTTTGACTTAAGTATTCTTAACATATTTTCCGAAAGTCTCTCTACTTCCCCTCAGGTAGCGATAGTTTTTGTTAGATAAATTAATGTAATTATGCCTTAAATGGTAAGCTACTGTTTACCATTGCTTAAGCTTTCAAGATTTGTTTCTATAGAATATTATCTTAAGATATAATCATGACAGAGCTGTTTAAGTAATTACATTTAAAGAACAGAAATAGATATTATTATGGTTATGCTGATGTTCAAACCAATTCCAAAACATGTGTGTGTGTCTTATTTTACGTTCAATATAATTATATTTCAAAATGTGTTTTGGTTTAAATTAAAAAACAATTTTTAAGAAAACAGACTTAACACAATTACAATCAGTAAACGTCATCTGGGCCTTTTTTCATAGTTTTTATTTGACATACATTTAAGGTTTATCTCTTTATCACAGTTGTTCTAGTAAGATAAGAAACATATGCACAAACTAAGTTTTTAAAAAAATGTATAATTATCCTCATAATTAAAATAATTTTATCAGCTGCGTTTTCAATCCAGGCTGTTAGGTATTCACATTTTAAATCTTGAAGTATTTACCAGCTCCATTCTTTCATTTACTTATGATTCTTTATAGAATTCCTATAAATTGTATTTCGACGATCAGGTGAAGATTTTTGAAATTTGTAAGTTTAATTTTAGCAGTGTTTATAAAACAACGTAATTATTTCTCCACTATATTTTGAAAAACATTTTCCATTCACTCTCCTATTTTAAAAGATATTAAATATTTAATTTACCAAATTTATGAACTTATTAAAAAGTGTATCTTTCATAATTTTATCGGCAATGTTAAATGTCCTCACAGCCAAGAACTGTTATTTTTTTGATTTGGGTACATTTGTTCGAATTTCATTCGTCCGAACGGTGGTACAAATATCCGAATGATCATTTGTCCGAAAACGTATTTCATTTGCCCGAAAAATGTATCACAACTTTTGTTGGTGATTTAGTCGTTCAATTTATGTTAACTTTACTGGCGAATTTCATTTGTTCGAATAATCGTTTGTCCGTTTTTTCGAACATTAGGAATTGGTTGTTTTTTTAAAAATATTGTTAATATAAGAAAATAGTAACATTAACGTGAACCCAACCTAACTAAACCTAAAATATCCACAACATTCAACGCAATTCCCACTTACTATATCCGGACCAAAAAAAAACAGCAATAAGAAATACGAATGAAATTCGAACATTTGTTCCACCGTTCGGATGATTGAAATTCGAACATTTGTTCCACCGTTCGGACGAATGAAATTCGAACATTTGTTCCACCGTTCGGACGATTGAAATTCGAACAAATGTACCTACCCCATTTTTTATTAGAGATTAGAATGTGTGGGACATAATTTAGTCCGCTCAAACAACATATTAATCAGGGGTGAGATATGTGTTATGGCCACGCCAACAAGGTGATACTTGGGGATAGGGATGGGACACCCGTGGCGGATGTATGACAACCATTATCTGCCTCCAAGACGCGAGGGATTATTTAACTAATTATATACTCATTTAATAAAATTATCACGTTTAAATGGGGGATCGCATAAATTGCCATTAAATCCCCTCTCTGCAATCTGCGCCCATTTAAATAAGCGACGATAGGGGTCGTTAGTGGCGGGACACGATTTTCCGAAAACCGAGGCTTAACGATTCAGTCAAACGCCTTAATAACGCGGGTCTCTTAAAGGTGAAGATTTATAAGAAAGAGAAATGGCGGGGTTGGGGGATTGAGATCCGTAACCTTAGTAACGCGCGAGCGCCGCTCTTCATTTCCTGCTCCGTCTGGAGAAATTAGCTCGAGAGTTTTTTGTTCCATTATCGCGTTCGATTTTGAGCGACGTCGTCTGCTTTCTTAGTTATTAAGAAGCGAAGGCCCCATTAAACCTGATTAATTAAAAGGCCTCCCCCCTTCGCTTGATTAACACGGGAAACGGAGGGGATGGTCAATTTAGGAAGAAGTCTTTACGAAAGGGAAACGATAATGGTAGCCTCTTTCATTTACTTCCCCCTCCCCAACATCCCCCCTCCCGCAAAATGTCTGATGACTCATAATATCGAATATACCTTTGATGAGTTTTTATTCGTTTTTGAAGCTTAAAATAGCTCAAATGCACGTGCTAACAAAAAAATTTAATTTATTTTGGAGTATTAGAACTTTCGTTTTATAAAGTTACGTGGCCTTCAGCTGGTTTAAATCGTAGATATATGAAATACTATAGATGCACAATTCTACGATGGACTGATACGGAAGTCACAACTAGCAGAACAACTCGTATTTTCTGGATGCGCTACGTGGGGTGCCGGAGTGGTTAGCGCTTTCGCCTCGCTGCAAGAGGAGTCGGGTTCGAGCCCTACTTGTGGCACTGGGTGAAAACTCGGAACAACTCCTTCCGTGTTGTGTTTGCAAGCTCTTTTCAAACTGGTTTAAGGGGTTTTCCTCCGAGTTCTTTGGTTTCCCCTTCCATAAAAACTTGTAGAGGTTAACGGTAATAGTTAGTGTAGGGAGCTGTTGGCTCTCGTGGCATGTAGGGCTTGATACCACCCTCCTACGAATTGTAACCCGGCCACCTGTTTAAAGGCATTATAAGTCGCTAGATAACTTGAGCCTAAGGTGGTGACAAGGGTATTAGCCTAGCTGATTATTATTATTATTATTATTATTATAGCGCCATCTATGCAAAAAAAGCATTTTATTTAAAAAAAATTATTTCTGTTTAAAAATGAAATTCTTTAAAGTTAATAGATGTTTCTATAAAATAAATTGAACAACAAAATAGTTATATAAAATGTTTCTCTTACGTCACAAGACAGAGCTTAGATTAGTATTGTAGCACGCACGTTTTGCGTAGGAAATAGAAAATTTGAAATTCTTCGCAACTCCATCACGTGCTCCTAGACTTGTAAGAGACAGTGCTGTAAAAGAAACATTAAAACAAGAGCCCAAGTTACTTACAGAAAGATCTATTATCATAAAATCGCTTTCCGTTTTCTAGATATCGTATTAAATGCAACACAGTAGGAATCTTTGAAAGAGTTCGAAAATCAATTGTACGACAAGCTCGAACCTGTATCAGAGCCTGAGTTAGCTATTTCGAACCATTTTTGTAATGTATTAAATGAAACAGAAATTTGCATTTGTAACTTCAATTCTAGCTAATTAACATTAATTTCTATTCCTTAAAAAACTTTTTCTAAGTGTTATTAAATCCTTTGTAGGACACTTAATACTCAAGTCTGTTAAAGACATCAGTTATGGTTATTACCCATTATAAACAAATGATTACTAACAAGGAGACTACCCGAGGTGGTTATCATCGATTTTGTTGAAACTCGTGGGTTAGGTAGACCTTTTGGTAGTATGGAAATTGCCAAAGGAAAAAGTTGCAATGGGCTTTAGGTTTCCTATGGCAACCGAAAATGTTCTTGACCTCTCCATTTAAAAAAGCATTAGATTTTTTCGGTTACCCAAATTTTGATAACATTTAACGAAAATTGATAAATTTTAGCCAAAATCATTGATCAATTTTACCGAAAATAGGTCAAATTCATCTTTAATTGAAAATTTAATTTTTTCAATTTTTTTTAAGTAAGTAAGTATCCTGTTAAACCGAGAAAATCCCATGCTTTTAAATTGAGATTTTTTGTTTTGAGAGATCAAAAACATTTTCGGTTGCCATGGGAAAACTAAAGCCCATTGCAACTTTTCCCTTTGGCAATTTCCACACTACCATAAGGTCTACCTAACCCCCGAGTTTCAACAAAATCGGTGATAACCACCTCGGGTAGTCTCCTTGTAAGTGGAAGCAATTGTAAGCATTCGCAAGTACCATTTCACGTATTCAATAGTAAAAGTACAATTCCTTTTCCTTAACACTCGTATTTCACTCTTGATCACTTTCCAACATAAGATCACTATCCCAGCTCAGTGAAAATACTTTGAATTGGCATTCGCCTCATACAAGGTGCTTATTTCCAAAATTTCTGACCGTGTTTAAGTATCGATTAATATTAATATTGGAACTAAAATAACTGTAGAATTTAGCACACTTCTGCTAGTTCAATAATGAACTTTTGACATCTGCTATTTTGATTATCTCTCCACCGTACTTCACATTACTGCTTATTTCGTTGTTTTGGAGCCCGGTTTTTGTGGGCCTAAAACTCTGAAACAAAACATTTTAGGACCATGTACATAAGACATTTTTCACCCAAGAACACGCCCTAAAATTTATGACACGCTCACCGTAACACCCTGTATGTACCTTTTTCAATATGACCATTTCCATCGTTCTAAATTCTTGGAAAAATATCAGTTTCGATGTTTTGGAAAGCGTACTTGAGCGCCTTCGTTTTTATTATTAAACGCCTGATTTTATGCCTTTTTTGAAGTTGAATAATTTATTCAGATATATTTGGATGCCCCCAGAAAATAAATATGAAATAATACACATTATGAACAACGTTATACTGGTTTTCTGTCAATAAGGAAACTTTCATTTTGTGGTATCCAAGTTTTTCGACGTCTCGAAGCTACATTTGTTTTATTAAACAAACTGATTTAATAAAATAAGTTTATGGAGATTTTATTTTCTATATACAATGTCGTTGAAAATTAACGCGAATAAAACAACTTTCTGAAATAGATTAGATTGAAACGGCATGGTTTTCTTTATCATCTTTCTTTATTTGGCTGGTTGCCAAATGACAAACGGAACTAGGTTTTTTTCTGCCTGTCCCCTTTTAAATTAACTTACAAGGAGACGACCCGAGGTGTTACACCGATTTTGTTCAAACTCGGGGGATTGGTAGACCTTCATGTAACTTGAAAAATCCTAAAGGGAATTTATTCAATGGGCAACGGTTTTACCATGGCAACGAAAAATGTTTTTGAAACATAAAATGGAAATTTTCCCATTGGAAATAACATGGGATTTGGACCGATTCCCTGTGAAATATTTAAAAAAATTGAAAAATTTAAAATACCACAATTATTTTTTTTTTAAATTGACGAAAAAAATCAAAATTGATCACATTTTGATCAATTTGAACCAAATGGGTGAAAATGAACCGATATGGCTTAAATAGGAAAATTTTCAATTTTATGTTGTCAAAAACATTTTTCGTTGCCATGGCAAAACCGTTACCCATTGAATAAATTCCCTTTAGGATTTTTCAAGTTACATGAAGGTCTACCAATCCCTCGAGTTTGAACGAAATCGGTGTGTAACACCTCGGGTCGTCTCCTTGTTAGTGGAGCACAAATGCCCTGGTGGTAGGCCAACCACTGAACATGTTGGCCTAATTTAAAGGGGGACAGGCAGAAGAAAACCTAGGCCTTTAACAGTCGTATGTACTATCTTAGAATACGCTCTCCTTGGATCAAGTTTTCAATCTGCGTTTTTCGATTTCGGCGGTTGTTATTATTCATTTATATATTATATAATTCCAAAGGATTTTCGGTATTATTATAGACAGTATGAATTAACTCTAAAATTATAAATATTTTTGTTTTAAAATAGTTTAAATTGATTTTTCGCGAGGTCATTTAGTTAGTCTGAGGTTATCTCTTTTCCGATTTATGTTATCTCGAAAGAAGTTTAATCAAGATCATACTTCAAGGGATCATTCCTATAGTTGATCTTCTCGAATTTGTTCATCCAAATTCGAGGCCCCATCAACCACGAGGATGAGCTTCACGATCCTCTCCTGAGCGGGAAGCGGAGATCGATCATTCCCCGATTTATCGGGGAGTATCTTTCTCATTGATGATCGTTCCACTTTCGATCTAGTATCGATTGTCGGAGGGAGAGGATCGAACCTGACTGGCTTTTTCTTGTAATTATAAAATAAGTCACATAATGTTTTATAGTACATATTATATAATTCCATATAAGTTAATAAAAATGATATCTAAATAAAATATATAATTAAATTGTAAACTGTAGTTTATTTCGCTAGCATGGCGTACATTATGGTTTCTTTTCGCTTGTTAATGGAAAAGAGTAAGGCGTCATTTTACTCCGATTCTGTGGTGGCTAATCGTTTGAGTTCAAACATCCTTTTGCATCGTCGTGTACATAATTTCACTCGGGCGGGGGGCACATCTGCTCCTGGGTCCTAAATTATGAATTTGGAAGCCACTTATTGAGATTTTGTAAGTTATATTCTGTAGTTCAATTAGGCATCAGCGTTCAAAGCGGAATATTCTAGTCCTATGAAGTCCGGGTAGATATAAAAGTCTTTGTATCACATAAACGTAGAGCTGGGAAAAAGTTAAATTATTCTAGCTTAAATTAATTTCAGGGCATATGAATTCCGGTGTACGACTTGGTAGATATCAATCACGTCAACTGCCATAAGCGAAAGTAAAAGTGAACATAAATAAATTACGAAAAAGATGTATCACATAAATATAGAACTGGAAAAATTCTAGTTAAAATTCGATTCCAGGACATATATATTTCGGGGTACGACTTGATAGATGTCGCTAACGTTAGCTGTAATAATATAAAGTAAAGTAAGGGTAAGTAAATTACGACCAAGATAAGAATCAATGTATTACTTAGTACTGGAAAATGGTACGTAGCTCACTAGTTTAAATCCTATTCCAGGAACTATGTATTCCGAGGTACGCCACGAAACTGAATAACATTTTCATAACGTCCCTCACGGTAGTTTAATTGTGTTTGAAAAGGGAATGGGAAATACCCTAAAAGGATACCAGCATCTTAAAACCTTATACAGTCGTTCAACCACTCCCATAAAACATACCGCCATCTATCGGCAAAATCTCGAAAACAATCTTATTTAGAAACCCCCTTCCTCTCGAAACAAATTCAAACACGAACTATAAATAAAATCGGATAACTTAGCCAAAAAACTATTAGTTTTTCCCCCGTAAGATTGGGTAAATTCGGTAAAAAGAGACCAAACCCAATTTTCTGCAACGAACCGAGAGAACAGGGGGGAGGAAGGGGTTGGGTTGGTCCCCCCCCCCCCACCGGGCTTAAATCAACACGTATCGCCTTAAAGGCGTCCGCTTTATCCCAAAACAACATCGGATGTTATTACTGGCTCTCCTTAAATGAGAGTCTTCCCAGTCCCCCCGCCAGAGGACGCTCGAGAGAGAGGGAGGCTGTAGCCCCATTGGGCCCCCATCAGGGGGCTCTGTTTTATCAGTCTCACGGGCTGTGATTGATGAGAGTATCCGAAAGGTTTTAAGTGGTTTTCTACAACCTAAACAACGCTACACCGCCTCCCTCTGCCAGAGACCTTTTCCCGAGTTAAACTCGCGGAACGTTCGGAGCTCCATCTACGTTATATTTTTTACGTTATCGTAGAGTCGCTCTTCTAAACTATTTAGTTTCTAATCTGTAGACTAAGTTGGACGGGTGGACGCGATGAGGGGAAGCGAGCCGACGGGAGTAGCCCCCGCGTAAAGTACAGCCTAATCAATTTTCTAAGAGTCGTTTACCGCCATGTTATTTCGTAAGGGGGGGGGGGGGGCATCTACAGCCCCATCTTGGGGCCTTTCTCGCCGCATTTGGGCTATTTCTCTTCCGGCCCCTTCTCCGAAGCTACCCCTCCCCCGGTTTCCTTTCGTAGTTGTCCAATATTCCTGATGAACGTTTAGAAACTAGAAGCTGGAGACGGAGTTATTAGAGTGGTTTAAAGGATTACTTGGTGTTTCGGTTGAAAGGGTAAGTTCGGGGGTACGGTTTACGCCGTTGGATAGCGGAGTTCGGTGGCAGCTGAGACCAGTAGGTGTGGGGAAGCATGCCGATCCATTTTGACGTTAATAGTTTTCGTCGTCTTCGTTTTAATTAAAGTTTTCGACACCAGTCGGCTCGTTGGAGCTGCTTACCTAATGCGCTGACGTGGATGTAGTTTACGCGCCACTACACCTGCCTTTATGTTTATATTTACCGCGGCGAATATTATTTTAGACGTATTTCGCGGTCGCGTAACCAAATGTTTCGTCGAAACCTCCGAAACGAGGTCCGAGAGAACGCGATGGCGTTGCCATGGCGACGAATCCGTAAGACGTCACGCCGTAATAGACCCGCTATTTAACCCGTTAAGAAATCAGTCGAGGCCTTTCTTCTTCGCATTCTCGGAATGAATAATTCGGCAACAATCCTCCAGGGGTCGCAGTTAACTTCGCCTTGGCGCTCCCTGGTGGCAAAGCGTAGAAATCATTAGCCAAAAGGAAGAGATTATGCTTTTCGTCCTCTCCGCCAGGAAGAGCCGCTTTTTTAAAGGGTGGCGAGGCAAACGGCGAAACCCCGAACGCCCTCTGCCGGCGTGCCTAGTGAATAAATAATAGGGCGAACATTTCCTTGTTTTTGAAACGTTGCCGAAGGAAGAACTTTAATCTGACTCCGTTGTTACGAAAGCTATTAGACAGAAGCTCTTATCAGTGGGAAAGACAAAAAAAAACGAGAGCGGCGGGCGACTAGGACGACATCTATTAAGCGGGGGTAGAAGTGGTAAAAGGGAATAAAATACAGTATAGATAACGGAGAGCCAGGAAATCCAAAATGTTTTCTATTTTTTATCCCTCATTATGGGTATCTTCAACGTGGGGGGGGGGGAATCAGGGCTGAATTAAGGCTCCATAAACAGGGTTTCCAGTTTTAAGGGCAACCTACGATTCTTAACAACGCTTTTCTACAGATATTACTTTACATGAATTCAGTTTCAATGTTTCGGATTTTTTCAGAGATGACAGCTACTAACACGAGTTTAAAGAAGACAGAAATGTTATAGCATCAGGTTCACTTACACAAACTTTTAAATATTTCTAGAATTTATTTCCAAAATGAGCCAATGAACAAATTTCTAAAAATTACTTTCCAAAATAAACGAATAAACAAATTTCTAAAAATTTATTTACAAAATAAACGAATAAACAAATTTCCAAAATAAACGAATAAACCAATTTCCAAAATAAACGAATAAACAAATTTCAAAAAATTTATTCATAAAATAAACAAACAAATTTCTAAAGTAAGCAAATTAAGCTATTTCTAAAGTAAGAAAATAAACCTATTTCTAACGTAAGCAAATAAAACAAATTTCTAAAGTAAGTAACTAAACAAATTTCTAAAGTAATTAAGCAAGTTAACCAATTTCTAAAGTAATTAAGCAAGTTAACCAATTTCTAAAGTAAACAGATTAACCAATTTCTAAAGTAAGCAAATAAATAAATTTCTAAAGTAAGCAGATTAACCAATTTCTAAAGTAAACAGATTAACCAATTTCTAAAGTAAGCAGATAAACAAATTTCTAAAGTAAGCAAATAAACAAATTTCTAGAGTAAGCAGATTAACCAATTTCTAAAGTAAGCAAATAAACAAATTTTCTAAAGTAAGCAGATTAACCAATTTCTAAAGTAAACAGATTATCCAATTTCTAAAGTAAGCAGATAAACAAATTTCTAAAGTAAGCAGATTAACCAATTTCCAAAGTAAGCAAATAAAAAAATTTCTAAAGTAAGCAAATAAACAAATTTCTAAGGTAAGCAAATAAACAAATTTCTAAAATAAACAGTTAAATACACTAATTTCTAAAATAAACTATTGAATACACAAATTAAAAAAATAAACTATTAAATACACAAATTTAAAAATTAAACTATTAAATACACAAATCTCTCAAATAAACAATTAAATACACAACTTCTAAAAAAAACAATTGAATACACAAAGTTCTAAAATAAACAATTGAATACACAAAGTTCTAAAATAAACAATTGAATACACAAATTTCTAAAACAAACAATTTCTAAAATTATTTTTAAAATAAAAAAACAAACTTCTACATATTACTTTTAAAATAAAAAAAAAAACAAATTTCGACATATTACTTTTACAATTAACAATTAAATTTCTACATATTACTTTTAAAATTAACAAACAAATTTCTACATATTACTTTTAAAATTAACAAACAAATTTCTACATATCACTTTTAAATTTAACAAACAAATTTCTACAATTTACTTTTAAAATAAAACAAACAAATTTCAGAAATTTATTTATGAAACAAATAAATAAATAAAATTCAAAAAATTATCTCTAAAATAAACCAATAAACAAAATTTTATAATTTTCTCTAAAATAAACAAACAAAATTTTAAAATTTATCTCTAAACTAAAGAAACAAAATTTTTAAATTTATTTCGTAATAAACAACGAAATTTCTAATATAAACAAATAAACAAGTTTAAAAAAAACTAAAATTTTCCTTCTTTGTTAAAAAAAAAACAAAATTTAATAATCGTTTAATGATAAATTAAGTATTTAGCTATTGAAAATCAAGAATTTCAAAATTGGGCAAAAAGCTTAAAAAGTTGACGAAGAATTTTGTAGCTTTTTTTTGCAACTCAACTAACCTAATAAACTGATTCTTCCTCGCGATTCTTACGAATCTTAATAAAATAATAAAACGTTTTGACAGAAAAGCGAGATTTCTTAGTCATGCAAATCTCTTTTCGACTTTTCTGGACATTCAAATGAAATTCTCAACTCCAACAAAAACACACCCATTACTCTAGTTTCGCCCCCTAGCGGAATTTAGCGAAATAATTTCCGTTTTCCCAATTTCATCTTCTTTAGGAAGAGGAAATTAAGAAAAGTTTGAGACAAACGTATCCTAAAACCGGAAAACAGACCAGCTTCTGGGTTTAAACCGACCAAAATAATGTGATAGCGAATTCTGATTTGTCCTATTTTTGACCAACAAACCAGGGGCGTGTGGAACGAAAGGGTTTTAAATTAGAGTAACAGAAGTCACTCGCTCTTTCGCGAACATGAAAAGAAATAATTACAAAAGGTCTTTTTTTTAAAATTCATTGTTGTACGGTTTGAACTTCCCAAATTTCCCGTCGCCCTCTGAAAACCCCAGTTAGTCTTTTGTGGTTCTCCGAAGGGACTAATCTGTCCTCAAAGAAGAGAGAGAAATGACCCTGAGGACAACCTTAATTAAAAGCCCGGGCGCGGACAAGAGCGGTTTCCAATTTCGGAATCTCCCATTTCCCATCTCTCCGCCAGACATCAACAATTAAAATTTATAGTAATAACTCTCAGTTTTCCTGACCAAAGGAGCTTCTCGAGAGCTTCTCAAATGGAAAACAAATCACAATTTGTAGTCGCCAAAACACAATCGTCAATAAAATCAAGTGGAAATTAAAAATAAAAATATTACAAATGTTTTCTGGTGCTCCCACAGGGCTCCATTAACTTGGCTCGCCATAGTTTTCTAACTAAAGAAAACAAAGCGGATATTATTGCACCCATTTCGCACCATTATGCACCAAAACTTTAAAATTTTGCACCATCATGGCTTACGAGTTATTTAAATTTGGAACTCGGCCGGCCAAGTTAATGGCAGCTCGCCACTTTCTTAAATTCAAAGATTGAAGTAGTCTATCTCGTTGCACCAATTTTGCACCATTGTGCACCATCATTTTCAAATTTTGCACCAAACTGGTTTAAAAGATATAATACACTGAAAATGGGCGAGCTGGTTGCACTAGTTTTGCACCATTGTGCACCACCTTCCACAGGGTTCATAAGGACCCGGGAAACCTAGAAATATCAGGGAATTTGATTGGCAGATGAAAAGTCAGGGAAATATCAGGGAAATTCATTTTTTTTCTATAAATGTGGGAAATTTAAGAGGTTATGAGGGTTCACAAAGTTTGCCCTAAAGAGTACAAAATTAAATCGAACCGTTACATTTTAGGTGCCCTTAACCCGGAAAAATACGGGAAATTACAATTTATTTGGTTAAAATCAAGGAAATAAAATTTTCAAATAAGGGAAATTACAATTTTTTTTAAAAATCAGGGAAATAACAATTTTTGTAAAAATCAGGGAAATTAAAAAATTTTTGGAAAAATCATGGGAATTACATTTTTTTGTAAAAATCAGGGAAATAACAATTTTTGTAAAAATCAGGGAAATTACAAATTTTTGGAAAATCATGGGAATTACATTTTTTTGTAAAAATCAGGGAAATTACAAATTTTTGGAAAATCATGGGAATTACATTTTTTTGTAAAAATCAGGGAAATAACAATTTTTGTAAAAATCCGGGAAATTAAAAAATTTTTGGAAAAATCATGGGAATTACATTTTTTGTAAAAATCAGGGAAATAACAATTTTTGTAAAAATCAGGGAAATTACAAATTTTTGGAAAATCATGGGAATTACATTTTTTGTAAAAATCAGGGAAATAACAATTTTTGTAAAAATCAGGGAAATTAAAAAAATTTTGGAAAAATCATGGGAATTACATTTTTTGTAAAAATCAGGGAAATAACAATTTTTGTAAAAATCAGGGAAATTACAAATTTTTGGAAAAATCATGGGAATTACATTTTTTTGTAAAAATCAGGGAAATAACAATTTTTGTAAAAATCAGGGAAATTAAAAAATTTTTGGAAAAATCATGGGAATTACATTTTTTGTAAAAATCAGGGAAATAACAATTTTTGTAAAAATCAGGGAAATTACAAATTTTTGGAAAAATCATGGGAATTACATTTTTTTGTAAAAATCAGGGAAATAACAATTTTTGTAAAAATCAGGGAAATTAAAAAATTTTTGGAAAAATCATGGGAATTACATTTTTTGTAAAAATCAGGGAAATAACAATTTTTGTAAAAATCAGGGAAATTACAAATTTTTGGAAAAATCATGGGAATTACATTTTTTTGTAAAAATCAGGGAAATAACAATTTTTGTAAAAATCCGGGAAATTACCAATTTTTGGAAAAATCATGGGAATTACATTTTTTTCTGAAAAATAGGGAAATTTATGTGAGGTCACAAAGTTTGCTCTAAAGAGTACAAAATTAAATCTATCAGTTTTTCTTAAAACATTAGGTGTCCTTGCCATTGGAAAAATCAGGAAAAAAATCATTGATAAAACCTGGAAATACCAGTGGCAAAATCTGGAAATATCAAGGAAACCGGTTTTCCAATAGATGTATGAACCCTGTTCAATACCTAAGTAGCTTTTGACCTCAAATTACGAGAATGACTTTGAAAAAAGTAACGTAAGTGGTAAGTATGTCACTTTTGACTTTGTTTGACTTAAAATTTCCACAATTTTACAGATACTAAAATTTCTAAATTTCAGTTTTGTACCAACTACTTTATGAATTTCAAATTAACTACAACTTTTAATATATATTATTAAAGCAAGTCGTAATGATTGTTAAACAAAAATATAATAATTCGTAAAGAGGCTTTCCTTAATTTCTTACAAATTTGAACGTGGTCCTGGGGACCTACCTTTAATGTTAAGCCGCCTTTAAAAACCTTTTCAAACACATTTCTCCAGGTCAAAAATTCTTTCTTATTTTAGAAAAATCGGTCTGCTTTTGGAAAAATTTCCAACAAATAAAACGAAACTAAAATATAGGGTGAACTTGTTGGACAAAAATGGATGGCCGAACTTTTAAAAGATTTTCTCGTCGGAAAGATGATTTTACTAAATTTGAAAAAGCGTCGACAGAGGTGCAATCTTAAGAAAATCTAGTTTCAAGTATGGGTTGAAAAGCCGGTTGGTTTTCCCTTGATAAGAATACGTAGCCAAAGAGGAAATTCATAAATACTGAAAAGCTTTTCAAACTATATTCGAGAAATTTTAAAAATTGCGCGTCTATACCAGAAGAGATGGAGATGATATTCTGGAAAGAAAAGTTGGTTTTTCTGTTTGTTTCGTCTTTTGTGATATTTGGCGCGAGACTGGAGTGCCTACGCTAAAACTTTATTTAGGGAATGGTTCAATATATGGCGTGCAATACCGAAATTGTTGGTTAAAGTTCACAGAATATTTCCCGACCTTACTAAACAAAAATAACATAATTTTCCAATATCTTCACAGACTGAGTAAATATATTATCTTTGTTTAAAAGAACCATAGCGATTGGTTTTGATCGGGAATTAAGATATTGTTTTTAATACATTAATGTAGTCATTTCAAACCATGAATATCGAATTGCCCTAGGTCGTGGGGATGGGAGGAGCTTCGCTATTATGACGTTAGCCAATCACCGCGCTCAAAATTTGATTTTCTGGACAACGTTTTGAAACGTAAATTTTTTTGCCAAGGCTTAGCACGAATTTTATTGTGTTAAGATTTAATATTCATCTTTTAAATTGAACGAAAATTGATAAAAATATTAAAAACTAAGTATCTTAATTTATGATAATCCAATGATTTTTGTAGTAGTAAAAGTGTTTTTCTAAGAATTACGAGTATTTCCCTTCGCCGGTTAAAAAACGCCATCTTGTAAAATTTCTTGAAGCTAGTCAACGACAAAAGTCTGTTCTCTGATTGGCTCAAGTGATGACGTAAAACGCTGAAAGGCAACGCCCATCTTAGCCCCAGAAGGTAGAAAGGGTAATGATATATATATTTAAACATTTATTAAAACTACAATTAGCTAGTGAACTGACTGCAAACGACCATTAGCTAAGCCTACACTGTTAAAAATAAAGGTTTTATTTTCGACCTCTAAAGTGGTTAAAACCTTTTCCAATAGTTAAGAACATTCAACTTACTGCCACATAAACCTTCTGCTCTCCAAATTCAGTCCTTTTGTGGAATGTTTAAGCACTTAATTCACACTTTTTTTTAACAATTTTTCTACATACACAGTAATAAGTTAGACCTTCTAAACTCTATTTGCAGTCCTTTATATGCCATTATTTATTTATTTTTTTTAATTATTCAATACGAGTCAATATAATAAGCAGTAACATGGCCAGATTAAGCTGGTTTCCGCCCGATGGCAATAGAAAAATGAGCGTCTTTGAAGTAGCGGAAAATAGTGAGGTTTCAAAACGTAAAGTATAAGTCATGTATTTCGGATTTGATATAGTAAGAATTCTTTGACAACCCAATTTGAATACGCATAGTTTAACATCTTAAACCATATCTATATGTATAATCTGTAATCAAACTTTGAAGACTTAACTTTTGTTAAATATTGCAGGTGATTTTTAATTTCTTCGTATTGTGTTATTTCAAAGAAAATATTTAAATCGGTCAATATAATTTTTCTCTTCGATTAATGGAATTAAATAGTATTCAAAAGGACCAAAAGGAAAACTGCAGCGCCATCTATCCTAAGAAATAACAATTATTATTCATTTTCTTTTGCTAATGGCTGTTTAAATTTGGATCGATTCATGTAAATTATCTAATTATTATTATTATTATTATTATTATTTATAACATCAGGTAATTGAAAGGTGTATGTTAATTAGCTTTCTGCAGTATCTAGGAGGAATAATTTTTTTCTTTACCGTCGCACGGCCAACTATGAACAAGAGTTACAGAATCGAAGTTGGCTGTGATATGGTAGTCACGTGATCTAGTTTTCCCATTTCAACAACTTGGTTAAAGCAACTGTCGGCTCTATAATTGCCACCTGTATTATGAGGCTTTCCTTAATTTGTTACAAATTTGAACGTGGTCCTGGGGACCTACCTTTAATGTTAAGCCGCCTTTAAAAACCTTTTCAAACACATTTCTCCAGGTCAAAAATTCCTTCTTATTTTAGAAAAATCGGTCTGCTTTTGGAAAAATTTCCAACAAATAAAACGAAACTAAAATATAGGGTGAACTTGTTGGACAAAAATGGATGGCCGAACTTTTAAAAGATTTTCTCGTCGGAAAGATGATTTTACTAAATTTGAAAAAGCGTCGACAGAGGTGCAATCTTAAGAAAATCTAGTTTCAAGTATGGGTTGAAAAGGCCCCTGTTATTAGAGATGGCCATTAATCTATCAGAATCTTCGAAAAAAATGACTTTCGTGGAGAGCGTGGAGCCATCTATTAATGGGAACGGAATCTAAAATTCAAAATATCGAAACAATAACGTCGTCAGAGAGCCATTATAGGGTATTATATTTAGACCACTTTTACTCTGCTTAGTGAACTTCAACCTAAATTATATATCCCATATAAAATATATTGGAAACAATTACTATAATTGAAGTTATTGACAAATTTACAAACGAGCCAATCAACGTGAAGCATACTTTTATGCCCCGCCTTTTGAGTCAAAATGTAGCTTCAGCATCTTGTTTTGATTTCGACGCCAGCGACATCTGTTGAAAAAAGAGCTATTTCACCTAGAGCCGACACTTGCTTTAAGACCAAATTTATTTTATAGTATCGCCTATTCATCGCCAAAAAGTTTTTCCGGTACATTTCGACTAACGCAGACAATTTTGCTGAACTAAGTTACTTATTTACAGCCCTTTTTTCTCTCATAATTTTGCTAAAATTTCGTCCGCTACAAATTCTGAATTCGGTGCTTTTATAGCTCATTAAAATTATGTTTTGGGAGTTCAGTTTGTATTTGGGAAGTTCTAAAAAAATCCTTATTTTAGCCCCTGGGTATTGTATTAAACATGAAAGATTACAATGGTTCGAAAATAAATTATTAGACCTTTTTTAGTACCTAAATGGTTCGAAATAAATCAAACGTCCAATTTTAGTCGTCTTATAAACCTTCATTTTTAACAGTGTACTATCCTTATTTATCGGAAGATCAATTATAATTATAATTTTTTTAATTGTCATATTAAATGTAATTATGTTACTTTTGCTTTAACTGTTTCCAATTTTCACCTATCTGGTATAAACTCACATATTCCAATATTTGTTCCGACGATAGGAGGTCCTAAATAAATTATTAGACATTTATTAGTACCTAAATTATTCGAAATAAATTAAAAGTCCAATTTTATGGGTTTTATAAGCCTTTTCTTATAACAGTGCAGATCCGTTCAAATTATTCGAGTAATTAAAAGCACGCTTGGCAGTTGATCATAGCTACAATTCTGTTCATTTCCTGAAATTAAAACAAGATTTATTCGATACAAAATGTAAATTTGCATCGAAGAATTTGATGATAAATCCGTGTAAATAATTTAAAAGAAATAACGTGCAACGTAACGCAGTGACAGAGGGGAAAAGGCAAATTATATTGCGAGTTAGCGACTGGAAAAAAAGGGTTTCTTCTGGAATGACTAGAAAGAGAGTGGTTGAAGAAAATGAACGGCGAGAGGAATTTCAGCCCGAAAACACGAGTTTTCGTTGCTAGGGTTGGCTGAATGGATTAAGGAAATTAGCCAAGCGACTAATTAAAAAGATACATCTGCCCGCCGCAGAGAACAAGACCTCCACGACACGCCACCTAGCGCTTTTCGCGCGCACTAAAAATCTTCTTCGTTAATTCTTCGCGAGCAAGAAAGAGATGTACGCCACTTGAAACAAGCCGTCACCCCAGGACATCCTATCGAAAGGTGAGAGTTGATACCGGGTAGGTAGAGTTCGGCGTCTGGATAAAAATTAACCACTTATTTTATTTTTATCCATAACCTACAATTATCCGAAAATATAAATTATTTTTTGCATGTTAAATCGTTGTTTATCCATGGATAATATCCATAAATAAACAGTTAACCAAAATATTTACGATTAATCGAAAATTTTTCAGTTAATTTATCTGCTCTACCTGAGATTAGAGGTCGGCGGAACAAATAAATTAACCGCAAAAATTTCAATTAATCATTAAAATTAGTATTATTTGTTTTATACGAATAAATTATACGAATAAACAGCGATTTAACATGCAAAATTAATCATTTTTTTCGAATATTTCTGAATAATTCTCGGTTATGGATAAATATAAACAATCGTATAATTTCTTATTCAAACGCCGACCTCTACCTGAGATAGATGAATTGGAAACAGTTATAACCAAGGTAACATAATTACATTAAATATGACAATTAACCAAAAAATATAATTATAATTGATCTTTCGATAAATAAGGATAGTATATTGTTTAAAATAAAGGTTTATAAAACGACTAAAATTGGACTTTTAATTTATTTCAAACCATTTAGGTACTAAGAAAGGTCTAATAATTTATTTAGAACATCCTACCGTCGAGAAAAATATCGAAATGTGAGTGTTGATACCAGGTAGATGAAAATTGGAAAGAGTTATAGCAAAAGTAACACATTTAAATTAAATATGACAATTATAAAAAAATTATATATATATATTTTTTTTTTATTCGATTGTGACGTGTGGGACAATTCAGTCCTCTCGTCCATTTAATTAATCAGGGCGAGATATGTGTAACGGCCACGCCAACGGGGGGATACGTGGGGACAGGGGTGGGGACACCCGTGGCGGAAGTATTCCGACCACCCGTTGGGGGATTGGTGGTTGTCCTCACACGGCCATCCACAAACTCTGCCTCCCGGACGCCTGGGATTACAGGAGTGAGCCACTACTCCCGGCTAAAAATTATAATTATAATTGATCTTCCGATATATAAGCATAGTATACACTGTTAAAAATGAAGGTTTATAAAACGACTAAAATTGACTTTTAATTTATTCCAAACCATTAAGTTACTAAAAAAGGTGTAATAATTTATTTACATGAAATATGACAATTATCCAAAATTTTTAATTATAATTTATCTTTTATCAGAAGTATATTATACACCTTATACAAAATAAGTATCCATCTAGCTCATAAATATGAAACGCACAATTAAGGATTAGTTCAGTATACAGAGCTCATAGTGACTAAATATGTCCCAAGTAAAATAAATTACTACCAAGGACGATAGTACACTATTCAGTTGGGTTGCAAGTCCAAGTTGGAGCTAGAATGTCATAGCCGAAAAAAAGCTCGCTAAGAAATTAAACATTAAAACAGTAGAAAATGGCGTTGTTATTATGTTACTTATGGTTACGTGTACCATCGCAAAGCTATTGAAAAATCGTTTGGAAAAAAACCCCTTTTGTTTATCCACGCATAAAGTAATTGAAATATTTGAACATTTCTGAAGAATTTCGACAGAAAAATACACAACCAGCATAAACCAGCATCTATTTTAATTAAAGGTAAAAATCTCTTTAACGTGCCCGGGGGGGGGGGGGAGAATGGTGGGGGTCGAAACGGAATGAAGGCCAAGAAAAAACTGAAAAGAGTTATTCTTCCAGAAAACGTTCCGACTGGCTCCTAACCGTATGGAGGGCGTGCGGGTTTTAGGGAATCTTGACGCAGGTGCTGCCCTCTAGACGCCGACTAAAGAGACGGCGAAAGGTCTAAAGAGCGCCCCCTATACGTCTTCTTACTAATTAAAAAAAAGACTAGTACGAACGCCAGAGGGGGCTAAAATGAGTGTAACTAAAAGCATTGGCTGTTAGTCTTCGCATTTTAATGAGAAACTCGAATGAATATAAAAAAACGTAAAAATTAAAAAAAGGCAAAAGAGCTCAGTGGAAACGAAACTACTTGAAATGTGAAACTTGCCTTTTTGTGTGTGTATGTATGTGAGTGTAATTCTATAAAAAGAAAATAGTTCCTCCTAAATCAGCAACTCGCGCTGAGTAGCTTTTGCTGGCGACAACGTATTTTAAATCTAGTACGACTGGGCAGAAAAAATCGGAAAAAAGTCCAACTAAGCTATACTACTTTCATCCGAGTTTCAGTCGTTCTACTACTAATTATGGAGATCTTGGCGACGTCTGCAACTTCTTACGGTGTCTTTTTAACCTCCGAAAGGCGAAGTTGGGACGTTGCAGTCGGGGACGTACTTACTTTTTTGTATTTAATTGATGTCGGGAGACCATTTTTTCGCGAACGCTGAGAAAATTTCGGGTCCCTTTGTTCTCATCCCGCTCATTGTTTTAAAATCTTTTAAAAGGGGAAAATGACAGGGGCTTAACTCTTCGTCCCCCCCCATCTCGTGGGTACATTTTCTAATTTGAATTCTTCTGAAGTCCCTTACGCGTGTATTTTAAACGTGTTTTCTAATTTGGGTCTATGTTTGACCTACTAGCGCCTGTAGAAGTATTCTACACGCAGTACACCAATGTACAGGGTGAAGAAACCTACCAAAGGTAATTTCACGATTTCGATAACTATCGCCATCTATATTATGATTTCGGTAAATCGGTATTTTCTTAAATGAGAAGTATTTACGTAACTATAAACATATAATTTAAGCAATTAATTTAATGTAATTAAGGTAATTGTTTCACAATATCCCTCTGAACACAACTTCGAATATTGTTCAATATTTTAATTTATCATTAATAATTACTTGGAATGCTTATCCTGGGGTATCGCGTATGGTAAGATCACTCTGACGGCTTTGGCCCCGCCTACGAGATAAAAATCCCCTCTGCGCGCGCTCCCCTCTCACGTTGTTGTTTGTTAAGTTAACATAGTGACGTCAAAAAAAAACGTCAGCCACATCTAGAGATCGGCGTTTGAATAAGAAATTATCCAATTATTTGTTTTTATTCATAACCGACAATTATTCAAAAATTTCAGAAAAAAACCGATTATATTTGCATGTTATATCGTTGTTTATTCTTATAAAATGTTCGTAAATAAACAGTTAAGGGGGAAGAATACAGTAAAAGCCTCTTTTTCGTTCAAGCTGAACGTTTCTGTTTTAACAATTACATAATTGAATTATATTTTTCTTATTATGCTGAACCTTACTCTAGTGCTAAAAATAATATTGATGATTCTAATATTAATAGTTAACGAGATATAAGGTCCTAACTAAAGGTTAGTTTGGGCGCTTGCCCAACTTGTTTAGCTTCGGGGGTCCAAATTAAAACGTAATAACTTAATTACTTTTAAATTTAAAATTGTCAAACTTATTTTAAGCACTAAGCAAGAGGCTGTTAAAATGTAAAATTTAAAGAGTTCAGCTTGAAATAGCGCGAAAGTAGACAATGGCCACTGTAGTCTTCCCCCTTAACCAAAGTTTTTATGATTAATCGAAATTTTGCCGGTTTATTTATTTGTTCCGCCGATCTCTAGCCACATCCAGACGCGATAAGCATTCCAAGTAGAGATATGGATTCCTGTAATTAATTAATTATCATAATAATTTTACAATTATTTGAAAACATAAAATCATTGCGATTCGTGATCTGAAACTGATTGAAATTAGCTACAGGAAAACGGGGATGAAATAGTGAATAGAGGGTTTTTGGAAAATATTGATATAAAATAGACCGATCTATTGACCCAAGTTATCGGGTTGTCAAAACAGTTTTTATTATAAAATTTTGGGGAACTTAGGAGCTGGGGTCTTTGCAAGTCCGAGAGGGGAATCAAGGGATTTAGGATGTCATCGTGGAAACTAGTTGGGGGGGTATACTTCGGGGAACGGAGGGGGGAAGGAAATTCCTCTTTCAATTCATCCCCCCACCCTGCCATCGTTCTCTTCAGTTTTTAACGGGGATCTAACCCTCGTCACCCCCCGCCACAGGTTCTGTATTCCAACCCCCCTCGCTTCTCCCGTTACTGTCAAAATAAGGCCCATCCGAATTACCCCCAGAGTTTTGTCACTGGGGGAATTTGTTGCTGGGATATTTTGGCCCCTTCCCCTGGAGTCGTTCTTCCGAGTATGTGGGATTAACTTGTTGAAAAACCAAAAAAAACCTTGGATCCTTCCCAAACCGCCAGGACTAGACAACTTTGAACCGACAAACTATATTGAAAAGTGGACGATTTTGCTTTCCTATTATTTTATTTTCCGGATGAAGCTTCATTTAAAATTTAAATTATATTTTTTTTCTTAAAATATGTATGAAATAAATTTATGAGAAGTCTGTTTCCTGGATTAATAGTGAAGTGGAAAGTTATTAATTTTAATTAACTTTCGATGGATAAATTTTTTTCAACGTCCGTATGGCATTAGCCTGTTGATTTCTTAATTCAAACGGATAACTAGTATGATGAATATACGTTAAAATATTGGTATCTTTAAACAAAGGATGTATTTACGTAGAATCTACATAACAAATAAAGTTAAAACAAAGTTGTTTCTTTAATATTATAAGTAACGTAATAACCATTTAGTATGACACTTGCTATTCTAGCAACGCTAAATTTTATATCGATAACCTGTTTTGCCATTGACCATATAAATCATTTAGTGAATTGAAAAAGTCTTTGAAACCCATTTGAGAAAAGCATGTTTTTCTTTTAAATATTCAACTAGCGGTTTCAGGTTACATAGAGCCACATAGCGTCCAACTCGAAAAGCTCGTAATCTGCTGGATTTTCGTCTGCTAATGCCCAAAATCAGTGCCATACTAGCTAGCAACATTTCTGTGGCAGAGAAAATTTATTCAATTCCATACTTATTTCTATTACGTTACTTATGTTAATATATAAAGCTAACAATATTTATATTACGTTACTTATGTTAATATATAAAGCTAGCAATATTTCTATTACGTTACTTACGTCAATATATAAAGCTAGCAATATTTCTATTACGTTACTTATGTTAATATATAAAGCTAGCAATATTTATATTACGTTACTTACGTCAATATATAAAGCTAGCAATATTTCTATTATGTTACTTTTTTAATATATAAAGCTAACAATATTTCTATTACGTTACTTATGTTCATATATAAAGCTAGCAATATTTCTATTACGTTACTTATGTTAATATATAAAGCTAGCAATATTTCTATTACGTTACTTATGTTCATATATAAAGCTAGCATTATTTCTATTACGTTACTTACGTCAATATATAAAGCAAGCATTATTTATATTACGTTACTTATGTTAATATATAAAGCTAGCAATATTTCTATTACGTTACTTATGTCAATATACATAAAGCAAGCATTATTTCTATTACGTTACTTATGTTAATTCATAAAGCTAGCATTATTTCTATTACGTAACTTACGTTAATATACAAAGCTAAAACTACACGGCTGTTTATATAAAAATTATTCTTAAATTATTTAATTAAAATTCTTTTGTTGCAAGGCAATTTAATAATAAATTCAAATGTATTTTTTCGATAAACGATGAAGAGTAGTAATATCAGGTAACTCTTTAACAATTCCGCGAAAAAATGAAACGAAACTGTCTTTAAGAATTTCCAAAACTCCAATTTAAAAAGCAATTAAAAATTAACATTTAATGGCTTCGCTTCGGTTACCTACTTCATTATGCAATTAGAAAGAGGAAAATGACTGCGTCTGCCGAGGACATTTCCTCGAGAAAGGACGTTAAGACGAAAATGGAAACAAAGGTGCAGTTTTAACGAACCTTCTTCGATGTTTGACAATGAAAAAAGATCGTGCTTAAGTGTCTTTGGCGCTCTCAAATTATTCAAACAAAAATTTCAAACAATTGCTCGTACTAAGTGCCTCGTTAATACGATAACGCTCCCACCGAAATTCAATACTTTTTTAAGCTTTTTAGGAAGTATTTTTTTTACTTTCTCATTAATTAATCAATTAATAAACTAGGGCTGTTTAAATTAAATTATTTTGTGTTAGTCAAAATGTGAAAGCTAAAAAGTCGGATTCTTCACACGCCATTTGAAACTCGTGATATCGAATTTGACATTCGATCTTGATTGAGACCGTTATCGACTTCATCGATTACTTTTGAAACCGTTAACGCCTATATCGATTAAATTGGTAACCGTTATCGACTCTATCGACTACTTTTAAAACCTTTATCGACTCTATCGACTACTTTTTCAAACTTTATCGACTCTATCAAATGCATTAGAAACAGTAATCTACTCCATCGATTACTTTTGAAACCATTAATTCCTCTATCGATTACTTTCTATATCGCTATCCACTCTATTGATTGAAATTGAAATCGAATGCTTTTTTTAAAAAATATCAATTTTATCGAATGCTTTTAGAACAGTTATCGACTCTGTCGAATACTTTTGAAAACGTTCACGCTTATATCGATTAAATTTGGGACCGTTATCGACGACTCTATCGACTACTTTCGAATTCTTTATCGATGCTATCAAATGCATTAGAAACAGTAATCGACTCTATCGAATGCTTTTGAAACAGTTAAAGACTTTAACGATCACTTTTTATATCGTTATCCACTCTTATCTATTGAGATTGAAACCGTTATTGACTCAATCGAATGCTTAAGAAACAGTTAGCGACTCTATCGATTACTTTTTAACCGTTATCCAGTCATTCGATTAAGATTGAAACCGTTAAGAAATTTACTTTTCGAATCGAAACTGTTAAGGATTCTATCGATCATGTGGAACTTTTAGCAATTACATCGATAGCGATTGAAACCACTCTTTAACAATTACATTGAGAGCGATTGAAACCACTCTTTAACAATTACATTGAGAGCGATTGAAACCACTCTTTAACAATTACATCGATAGCGATTGAAACCACTCTTTAACAATTACATCGATAGCGATTGAAACCACTCTTTAACAATTACATCGATAGCGATTGAAACCACTCTTTAACAATTACATTGAGAGCGATTGAAACCACTCTTTAAGAATTACATCGATAGCGATTGAAACCACTCTTTAACAATTACATAGATAGCGATTGAAACCACTCTTTAACAATTACATAGATAGCGATTGAAACCACTCTTTAACAATTACATTGAGAGCGATTGAAACCACTCTTTAACAATTACATCGATAGCGATTGAAACCACTCTTTAACAATTACATCGATAGCGATTAAAACCACTCTTTAAAAATTACATTGAGAGCGATTGAAACCTTTACCAATTATATGAAATCCTTGGGAAATTATCAAGGTTGTTCAAAATGCATTTTAAGTTAGAAAGAGTATTTTGCATTTTGCGGATTTGATATGTGAAAAAACATTTCAAAAATTCTTTTACAAAATGTTTTACTCTGCTACCATCATCGTGGCTCTTGAAGAGAAAGTTCGTCTGCTATTTATTCCCAAGTAATCATAGATGGCGACACTCTGTTACTCACTCACTCAGAAGCAGACGAACATTCGTACAGTGCTACCACTTTATTTCCCACGCTGGCGGCGAGGATGGTTTTCAAATCTCTACGTAATTATTATTAATTACTAATTAATAATGATAATTAATGAGTAAATAATCAATGTTCTACGCGTGTACAATAAATTCATTGTGAATAAATGCGACTAATACAAAGTAAACAGTGCATTTGTTAGAGTTGTTAATTTTCCGAAAAAATAAAATGCGGAAAAATATCCAGAAAATTTTCCGCAAATCAGAAAAATTTTAAATTTAAACCTAAATTACTTTTTAAGGGTTTTTAACGATATAAAATGTCTAATAACAGTAAACATACTACAAAACATTAAGTGTGACATTGTTAATCAATTTGAAGCTAGTCTAGAGGTTTAGTTTTACTTTTAGATTCGAAAAAATGAGGCGAAAATGCCGCTTTATTTAAATTTGCAAACAATATTAGACTAATCATGGAATGCAATTTTTTATTTATTCTTTCGGAAAAATATGGAAAAGTTTCCGGAAAAAAGGCCTAGGTCATTTTCCGGAAAATTTTCCGACTTACGACACTAGTATTTGTAAACTAAAAACATTTAGCATTTTTATTTTGAGCTGCCAAAACCATTTTACACGTTTACATTTTGCATTTAGAAAAACCAATTTTCAAAATATATTTTAAATTTTTCATTTTGAGTTACGGAGAAAGTATTTTGCCTTTTGCATTTCACATTTTGAAGAAAAACAAAGCATTTTGAACAACCCTGCCAATTACATGAAAACCTTTAGCATTTATTTATGTCGATATTGGTAAAAATTGCGATTCTATTAATGAAATGAGCGGTATAATCGATTTAGTTGGAAACATTTAACGATTGAAAACGGAGGGGCAATCGCTCAGTGAAGGAAAATTCGGAACAAACCCATTTATAGTGACTGTTGCTCGATAAAACAAGAAGAATAAAAAAAGAGCAAGTTTCCTGATATCCTTGTTCGTCTCTTTTGTTATTTTGCATAGTACTCTTTGTCGGGGCAGACCATTATTGTTCGCCTTTATTTTTGCTCATTTCGCTTCCAAACCCTTTCTTGCCTTTGAAGGAAATTCGATTGTGTTGTGGCCTCCGCGTTGTATACTTCTTACCCCGACTACAAAAGGAGACCGCTCGACCCCGTGTTGACTGTGTGTGCTAATTAAATCGTTTGTAGTTAATTAGTTCGCGACCAACACTATACACACGCACCAGACAACGTGTTGATCCCGATAAACAAAAAGATCCTATTTCATTGGTTTAAAGCAGGAGGAGACGCAATTTCAAAAATTTGTCAAACTCAACGTTTATTTAACTTAATGATTCACCTTTTTATGGGAGTACAATAAAATAACGACGCATTTTGACGTCGCCAGGGGGCAGCTATGGGGGCATTTTATCCCGAAATGTTTGGTTATATGATTAAACATTTCATCATGAATTTTTTGATTTAGTCCCATTTCACCCAAAATCATTTCTCCCAAACTACTTTTCACCCAAAATCATTTCTCCCAAACTACTTTTCACCCAAAATCATTTCTCCCAAACTACTTTTCACCCAAAATCATTTCTCCCAAACTACTTTTCTCCCAAAATCATTTCTCCCAAACTACTTTTCTCCCAAAATCATTTCTCCCAAACTACTTTTCTCCCAAAATCATTTCTCCCAAACTACTTTTCACCCAAAATCATTTCTCCCAAACTACTTTTCACCCAAAATCATTTCTCCCAAACTACTTTTCACCCAAAATCATTTCTCCTAAACTACTTTTCACCCAAAATCATTTCTCTCAAACTACTTTTCACCCAAAATCATTTCTCCCAAACTACTTTTCACCCAAAATCATTTCTCCCAAACTACTTTTCACCCAAAATCATTTCTCCCAAACTACTTTTCACCCAAAATCATTTCTCCCAAACTACTTTTCTCCCAAAATCATTTCTCCCAAACTACTTTTCTCCCAAAATCATTTCTCCCAAACTACTTTTAACCCAAAATCATTTCTCCCAAACTACTTTTCACCCAAAATCATTTCTCCCAAACTACTTTTCACCCAAAATCATTTCTCCCAAACTACTTTTCACCCAAAATCATTTCTCTCAAACTACTTTTCACCCAAAATCATTTCTCCCAAACTACTTTTCACCCAAAATCATTTCTCCCAAACTACTTTTCACCCAAAATCATTTCTCCCAAACTACTTTTCACCCAAAATCATTTCTCCAAAACTACTTTTCACCCAAAATCATTTCTCCCAAACTACTTTTCACCCAAAATCATTTCTCCCAAACTACTTTTCACCCAAAATCATTTATCCCAAACTACTTTTCCCCCAATCCCATTTGACCCAAGCCCATTTCTCCCAAGTCCATTTGACCCAAATCTATTTATCCCAAAAAGATATAAAAACGACATCATACGATTCTTCGAGCTTCTTACCCATTTCATTTTAACCAAAACACCAACTGCGATAAACCTACTACTTTAACATCTTAATTTATGCAACTTAAAAGAACTTGTTTTTTTAAAAGATTAAACATGCAATAGAAATGTATTCAAATTTAATTTAATTTTATCTCTTTTTTGACTTGTTTTTTTTTAAAGATTAAACATACAATAGAAATGTATTCAAATTTAATTTAATTTTTATCTCTTTTTTGACTTGTTTTTTTTTAAGATTAAACATACATACATAATTTAATGCCATAAATAAATAACTTTATGAATTTTGGGTGTAGTGGGAATTGGGAGAAGTGGCTTTGGGTCAAACAGTACCACTCTTATCTTAAGAGGGTGGTCGCAAACAAATGTGTAAGAGGGTGGTCGCAAACAAATGTGTAGGAGGGTGGTCGCAAACAAATGTGTAAGAGGGTGGTCGCAAACAAATGTGTAGGAGGGTGGTTGCAAACAAATGTGTAGGAGGGTGGTCGCAAACAAATGTGTAAGAGGGTGGTTGCAAACAAATGTGTAGGAGGGTGGTCGCAAACAAATGTGTAAGAGGGTGGTCGCAAACAAATGTGTAGGAGGGTGGTCGCAAACAAATGTGTAGGAGGGTGGTCGCAAACAATTGTGTAGTAGGGTGGTCGCAAACAAATGTGTAGGAGGATGGTCGCAAACAAATGTGTAAGAGGGTGGTCGCAAACAAATGTGTAGGAGGATGGTCGCAAACAAATGTGTAGTAGGGTGGTCGCAAACAAATGTGTAAGAGGGTGGTCGCAAACAAATGTGTAGGAGGGTGGTCGCAAACAAATGTTTAAGAGGGTGGTCGCAAACAAATGTGTAGGAGGGTGGTCGCAAACAAATGTGTAAGAGGGTGGTAACAAACAAATGTGTAAGAGGGTGGTCACAAACAAATGTGTAAGAGGGTGGTCGCAAACAAATGTGTAGTAGGGTGGTCGCAAACAAATGTGTAAGAGGGTGGTTGCAAACAAATGTGTAGTAGGGTGGTCGCAAACAAATGTGTAAGAGGGTGGTCGCAAACAAATGTGTGGGAGGGTGGTCACAAACAAATGTGTAAAAGGGTGGTCGCAAACAAATGTGTAGTAGGGTGGTCGCAAACAAATGTGTAAGAGGGTGGTCGCAAACAAATGTGTAGGAGGGTGGTCGCAAACAAATGTGTAGGAGGATGGTCGCAAACAAATGTGTAGGAGGGTGGTCGCAAACAAATGTGTAAGAGGGTGGTCGCAAACAAATGTGTAGGAGGGTGGTCGCAAACAAATGTGTAAGAGGGTGGTCGCAAACAAATGTGTAGGAGGGTGGTCGCAAACAAATGTGTAAGAGGGTGGTCGCAAACAAATGTGTAAGAGGGTGGTCGCAAACAAATGTGTAAGAGGGTGGTCGCAAACAAATGTGTAGTAGGGTGGTCGCAAACAAATACGTAGTAGGGTGGTCGCAAACAAATGTGTAGGAGGATGGTCGCAAACAAATGTGTAAGAGGGTGGTCGCAAACAAATGTGTAAGAGGGTGGTCGCAAACAAATGTGTAGTAGGGTGGTCACAAACAAATGTGTAGGAGGATGGTCGCAAACAAATGTGTAAGAGGGTGGTCGCAAACAAATGTGTAAGAGGGTGGTCGCAAACAAATGTGTAAGAGGGTGGTCGCAAACAAATGTGTAGGAGGGTGGTCGCAAACCATCCACCAATAACCGATTACTTGGAAGTGACGCAGTTTTCGTTTCCATGTAGTTTCTCTATTTTTTTTATTTGTAATTATTAATCATGGCAACTTTCACAAATAACAAATTTAAGCAATACCTAACAAATTTTAATGTTAAATCTAAAGTGATTACTTTTTATGAATGATTAAAATTACATTATATATAGGATAAAAACTAAAATACTATGAATTAAATGTAATTAATATACTACATATTAATATTATAAAATACAACGTATTTTAAAAATATATATATATTTAACAATTAATATAATACTTAATACTCAATAATGTTTCGTATTTGTTTCAACATATGGCGCTCTAGACCTAAAAATCTTAATCATTATTACTTTACAAGTCTGTTCTTTATCTTAAAGGTTTTATCTCCATAAAGTTTTAAAATCTGTAAATAATTCATGGATATATATTATTGACCACTTTTCTCATTTTATACCATAACGTTATTTTCTATTATTTACCACATTATTTTTTTCCATTAATTCAGGTGAGCTGGTTACAATGCGTATCCGTATGAGGGTGGTTGGTCTGAGTTTTCAGCCAGTGCCACGCGCTGGGAACGAACAAAGTGCTAACCACTTCGCCACCCAATTAAACGGTTGCTATCTTAAACTTTTGAACACAATGAAATTAAGTCGTCATGCCAAATCTTAACCCGACCTAAATTGAGACACTAACGTTTTGTTCAAAAAGTTATCTCTCTAGCGGTAGAAGAACCAGCAGTGTTCTAAAAATACAACTTTTTTCGAATATTGGGCCACTGGTAAATAATGGTAAATAATGGTAAATGTGGATTTATTTGGTAAAATAGTATGTTAAATTAAGAAAATTATTCAAAAAGGAATATATCAACTGTAGAAGATCTTAATCTTTATTTTCATTACTCTACAGGTCTGTTCTAAATCTTAAAGGTTATATCTTCATAAACGTAAGTTTAAGTTTTAAAATCTGTAAATAATTCGAGGATATATATTATTTACCATTATCTACCACTTATCCCATTTAATTCCATAATGTCATTTACCATTATCTACCACTTATCCCATTTAATTCCATAATGTCATTTTCCATTATCTACCACTTATCCCATTTAATTCCATAATGTCATTTACCATTATCTACCACTTATCCCATTTAATTCCATAATGTCATTTAACATTATCTACCACTTATCCCATTTAATTTTATAGTGTCATTTACCATTATCTACCACTTATCCCATTTAATTCCATAGTGTCATTTACCATTATCTACCACTTATCCCATTTAATTCCATAGTGTCATTTACCATTATCTACCACTTATCCCATTTAATTCCATAATGTCATTTACCATTATCTACCATTTATCCCATTTAATTCCATAATGTCATTTACCATTATCTACCACTTATCCCATTTAATTCCATAATGTAATTTACCATTATCTACCACTTATCCCATTTAATTCCATAATGTCATTTACCATTATCTACCACTTATCCCATTTAATTCCATAATGTCATTTACCATTATCTACCACTTATCCCATTTAATTCCATAATGTCATTTACCATTATCTACCACTTATCCCATTTAATTCCATAATGTCATTAACCATTATCTACCACTTATCCCATTTAATTCCATAGTGTCATTTACCATTATCTACCACTTATCCCATTTAATTCCATAATGTCATTTACCATTATCTACCACTTATCCCATTTAATTCCATAGTGTCATTTACCATTATCTACCACTTATCCCATTTAATTCCATAATGTCATTTACCATTATCTACCACTTATCCCATTTAATTCCATAATGTCATTTACCATTATCTACCACTTATCCCATTTAATTCCATAATGTCATTTACCATTATCTACCACTTATCCCATTTAATTCCATAATGTCATTTACCATTATCTACCACTTATCCCATTTAATTCCATAATGTCATTTACCATTATCTACCACTTATCCCATTTAATTCCATAGTGTCATTCACCATTATCTACCACTTATCCCATTTAATTCCATAATGTCATTTACCATTATCTACCACTTATCCCATTTAATTCCATAATGTCATTTACCATTATCTACCACTTATCCCATTTAATTCCATAATGTCATTTACCATTATCTACCACTTATCCCATTTAATTCCATAATGCCATTTACCATTATCTACCACTTATCCTTTTTAATTCCATAATGCAATTTACCATTATCTACCACTTATCCCATTTAATTCCATAATGTCATTTACCATTATCTACCACTTATCCCATTTAATTCCATAATGTCATTTACCATTATCTACCACTTATCCCATTTAATTCCATAATGTCATTTACCATTATCTACCACTTATCCCATTTAATTCCATAATGTCATTTACCATTATCTACCACTTATCCCATTTAATTCCATAATGTCATTTACCATTATCTACCACTTATCCCATTTAATTCCATAATGTCATTTACCATTATCTACCACTTATCCCATTTAATTCCATAATGTCATTTACCATTATCTACCACTTATCCCATTTAATTCCATAATGTCATTTACCATTATCTACCACTTATCCCATTTAATTCCATAATGTCATTTACCATTATCTACCACTTATCCCATTTAATTCCATAATGTCATTTACCATTATCTACCACTTATCCCATTTAATTCCATAATGTCATTTACCATTATCTACCACTTATCCCATTTAATTCCATAATGTCATTTACCATTATCTACCACTTATCCCATTTAATTCCATAATGTCATTTACCATTATCTACCACTTATCCCATTTAATTCCATAATGTCATTTACCATTATCTACCACTTATCCCATTTAATTCCATAATGTCATTTACCATTATCTACCACTTATCCCATTTAATTCCATAATGTCATTTACCATTATCTACCACTTATCCCATTTAATTCCATAATGTCATTTACCATTATCTACCACTTATCCCATTTAATTCCATAATGTCATTTACCATTATCTACCACTTATCCCATTTAATTCCATAATGTCATTTACCATTATCTACCACTTATCCCATTTAATTCCATAATGTCATTTACCATTATCTACCATTTATCCCATTTAATTCCATAATGTCATTTACCATTATCTACCACTTATCCCATTTAATTCCATAATGTAATTTACCATTATCTACCACTTATCCCATTTAATTCCATAATGTCATTTACCATTATCTACCACTTATCCCATTTAATTCCATAATGTCATTTACCATTATCTACCACTTATCCCATTTAATTCCATAATGTCATTTACCATTATCTACCACTTATCCCATTTAATTCCATAATGTCATTAACCATTATCTACCACTTATCCCATTTAATTCCATAGTGTCATTTACCATTATCTACCACTTATTCCATTTAATTCCATAATGTCATTTACCATTATCTACCACTTATCCCATTTAATTCCGTAGTGTCATTTACCATTATCTACCACTTATCCCATTTAATTCCATAATGTCATTTACCATTATCTACCACTTATCCCATTTAATTCCATAATGTCATTTACCATTATCTACCACTTATCCCATTTAATTCCATAATGTCATTTACCATTATCTACCACTTATCCCATTTAATTCCATAATGTCATTTACCATTATCTACCACTTATCCCATTTAATTCCATAATGTCATTTACCATTATCTACCACTTATCCCATTTAATTCCATAGTGTCATTCACCATTATCTACCACTTATCCCATTTAATTCCATAATGTCATTTACCATTATCTACCACTTATCCCATTTAATTCCATAATGTCATTTACCATTATCTACCACTTATCCCATTTAATTCCCTAATGTCATTTACCATTATCTACCACTTATCCCATTTAATTCCATAATGTCATTAACCATTATCTACCACTTATCCCATTTAATTCCATAGTGTCATTTACCATTATCTACCACTTATCCCATTTAATTCCATAATGTCATTTACCATTATCTACCACTTATCCCATTTAATTCCATAGTGTCATTTACCATTATCTACCACTTATCCCATTTAATTCCATAATGTCATTTACCATTATCTACCACTTATCCCATTTAATTCCATAATGTCATTTACCATTATCTACCACTTATCCCATTTAATTCCATAATGTCATTTACCATTATCTACCACTTATCCCATTTAATTCCATAATGTCATTTACCATTATCTACCACTTATCCCATTTAATTCCATAATGTCATTTACCATTATCTACCACTTATCCCATTTAATTCCATAGTGTCATTCACCATTATCTACCACTTATCCCATTTAATTCCATAATGTCATTTACCATTATCTACCACTTATCCCATTTAATTCCATAATGTCATTTAAAATTATCTACCACTTATCCCATTTAATTCCATAATGTCATTAACCATTATCTACCACTTATCCCATTTAATTCCATAATGCCATTTACCATTATCTACCACTTATCCTTTTTAATTCCATAATGTAATTTACCATTATCTACCACTTATCCCATTTAATTCCATAATGTCATTTACCATTATCTACCACTTATCCCATTTAATTCCATAATGTCATTTACCATTATCTACCACTTATCCCATTTAATTCCATAATGTCATTTACCATTATCTACCACTTATCCCATTTAATTCCATAATGTCATTTACCATTATCTACCACTTATCCCATTTAATTCCATAATGTCATTTACCATTATCTACCACTTATCCCATTTAATTCCATAGTGTCATTTACCATTATCTACCACTTATCCCATTTAATTCCATAGTGTCATTTACCATTATCTACCACTTATCCCATTTAATTCCATAATGTCATTTACCATTATCTACCACTTATCCCATTTAATTCCATAATGTCATTTACCATTATCTACCACTTATCCCATTTAATTCCATAATGTCATTTACCATTATCTACCACTTATCCCATTTAATTCCATAATGTCATTTACCATTATCTACCACTTATCCCATTTAATTCCATAATGTCATTTACCATTATCTACCACTTATCCCATTTAATTCCATAGTGTCATTCACCATTATCTACCACTTATCCCATTTAATTCCATAATGTCATTTACCATTATCTACCACTTATCCCATTTAATTCCATAATGTCATTTACCATTATCTACCACTTATCCCATTTAATTCCATAATGTCATTTACCATTATCTACCACTTATCCCATTTAATTCCATAATGCCATTTACCATTATCTACCACTTATCCTTTTTAATTCCATAATGTAATTTACCATTATCTACCACTTATCCCATTTAATTCCATAATGTCATTTACCATTATCTACCACTTATCCCATTTAATTCCATAATGTCATTTACCATTATCTACCACTTATCCCATTTAATTCCATAATGTCATTTACCATTATCTACCACTTATCCCATTTAATTCCATAATGTCATTTACCATTATCTACCACTTATCCCATTTAATTCCATAATGTCATTTACCATTATCTACCACTTATCCCATTTAATTCCATAATGTCATTTACCATTATCTACCACTTATCCCATTTAATTCCATAATGTCATTTACCATTATCTACCACTTATCCCATTTAATTCCATAATGTCATTTACCATTATCTACCACTTATCCCATTTAATTCCATAATGTCATTTACCATTATCTACCACTTATCCCATTTAATTCCATAATGTCATTTACCATTATCTACCACTTATCCCATTTAATTCCATAATGTCATTTACCATTATCTACCACTTATCCCATTTAATTCCATAATGTCATTTACCATTATCTACCACTTATCCCATTTAATTCCATAATGTCATTTACCATTATCTACCACTTATCCCATTTAATTCCATAATGTCATTTACCATTATCTACCACTTATCCCATTTAATTCCATAATGTCATTTACCATTATCTACCACTTATCCCATTTAATTCCATAATGTCATTTACCATTATCTACCACTTATCCCATTTAATTCCATAATGTCATTTACCATTATCTACCACTTATCCCATTTAATTCCATAATGTCATTTACCATTATCTACCACTTATCCCATTTAATTCCATAATGTCATTTACCATTATCTACCACTTATCCCATTTAATTCCATAATGTCATTTACCATTATCTACCATTTATCCCATTTAATTCCATAATGTCATTTACCATTATCTACCACTTATCCCATTTAATTCCATAATGTCATTTACCATTATCTACCACTTATCCCATTTAATTCCATAATGTCATTTACCATTATCTACCACTTATCCCATTTAATTCCATAATGTCATTTACCATTATCTACCACTTATCCCATTTAATTCCATAATGTCATTTACCATTATCTACCACTTATCCCATTTAATTCCATAATGTCATTAACCATTATCTACCACTTATCCCATTTAATTCCATAGTGTCATTTACCATTATCTACCACTTATCCCATTTAATTCCATAATGTCATTTACCATTATCTACCACTTATCCCATTTAATTCCGTAATGTCATTTACCATTATCTACCACTTATCCCATTTAATTCCATAATGTCATTTACCATTATCTACCACTTATCCCATTTAATTCCATAATGTCATTTACCATTATCTACCACTTATCCCATTTAATTCTATTATGTCATTTACCATTATCTACCACTTATCCCATTTAATTCCATAATGTCATTTACCATTATCTACCACTTATCCCATTTAATTCCATAATGTCATTTACCATTATCTACCACTTATCCCATTTAATTCCATAGTGTCATTCACCATTATCTACCACTTATCCCATTTAATTCCATAATGTCATTTACCATTATCTACCACTTATCCCATTTAATTCCATAATGTCATTTACCATTATCTACCACTTATCCCATTTAATTCCATAATGTCATTTACCATTATCTACCACTTATCCCATTTAATTCCATAATGTCATTAACCATTATCTACCACTTATCCCATTTAATTCCATAGTGTCATTTACCATTATCTACCACTTATCCCATTTAATTCCATAATGTCATTTACCATTATCTACCACTTATCCCATTTAATTCCATAGTGTCATTTACCATTATCTACCACTTATCCCATTTAATTCCATAATGTCATTTACCATTATCTACCACTTATCCCATTTAATTCCATAATGTCATTTACCATTATCTACCACTTATCCCATTTAATTCCATAATGTCATTTACCATTATCTACCACTTATCCCATTTAATTCCATAATGTCATTTACCATTATCTACCACTTATCCCATTTAATTCCATAATGTCATTTACCATTATCTACCACTTATCCCATTTAATTCCATAGTGTCATTCACCATTATCTACCACTTATCCCATTTAATTCCATAATGTCATTTACCATTATCTACCACTTATCCCATTTAATTCCATAATGTCATTTACCATTATCTACCACTTATCCCATTTAATTCCATAATGTCATTTACCATTATCTACCACTTATCCCATTTAATTCCATAATGTCATTTACCATTATCTACCACTTATCCCATTTAATTCCATAATGTCATTTACCATTATCTACCACTTATCCCATTTAATTCCATAATGTCATTTACCATTATCTACCACTTATCCCATTTAATTCCATAATGTCATTTACCATTATCTACCACTTATCCCATTTAATTCCATAATGTCATTTACCATTATCTACCACTTATCCCATTTAATTCCATAGTGTCATTCACCATTATCTACCACTTATCCCATTTAATTCCATAATGTCATTTACCATTATCTACCACTTATCCCATTTAATTCCATAATGTCATTTACCATTATCTACCACTTATCCCATTTAATTCCATAATGTCATTTACCATTATCTACCACTTATCCCATTTAATTCCATAATGTCATTTACCATTATCTACCACTTATCCCATTTAATTCCATAATGTCATTTACCATTATCTACCACTTATCCCATTTAATTCCATAATGTCATTTACCATTATCTACCACTTATCCCATTTAATTCCATAATGTCATTTACCATTATCTACCACTTATCCCATTTAATTCCATAATGTCATTTACCATTATCTACCACTTATCCCATTTAATTCCATAATGTCATTTACCATTATCTACCACTTATCCCATTTAATTCCATAATGTAATTTACCATTATCTACCACTTATCCCATTTAATTCCATAATGTCATTTACCATTATCTACCACTTATCCCATTTAATTCCATAATGTCATTTACCATTATCTACCACTTATCCCATTTAATTCCATAATGTCATTTACCATTATCTACCACTTATCCCATTTAATTCCATAATGTCATTTACCATTATCTACCACTTATCCCATTTAATTCCATAATGTCATTTACCATTATCTACCACTTATCCCATTTAATTCCATAATGTCATTTACCATTATCTACCACTTATCCCATTTAATTCCATAATGTCATTTACCATTATCTACCACTTATCCCATTTAATTCCATAATGTCATTTACCATTATCTACCATTTATCCCATTTAATTCCATAATGTCATTTACCATTATCTACCACTTATCCCATTTAATTCCATAATGTAATTTACCATTATCTACCACTTATCCCATTTAATTCCATAATGTCATTTACCATTATCTACCACTTATCCCATTTAATTCCATAATGTCATTTACCATTATCTACCACTTATCCCATTTAATTCCATAATGTCATTTACCATTATCTACCACTTATCCCATTTAATTCCATAATGTCATTAACCATTATCTACCACTTATCCCATTTAATTCCATAGTGTCATTTACCATTATCTACCACTTATCCCATTTAATTCCATAATGTCATTTACCATTATCTACCACTTATCCCATTTAATTCCGTAGTGTCATTTACCATTATCTACCACTTATCCCATTTAATTCCATAATGTCATTTACCATTATCTACCACTTATCCCATTTAATTCCATAATGTCATTTACCATTATCTACCACTTATCCCATTTAATTCCATAATGTCATTTACCATTATCTACCACTTATCCCATTTAATTCCATAATGTCATTTACCATTATCTACCACTTATCCCATTTAATTCCATAATGTCATTTACCATTATCTACCACTTATCCCATTTAATTCCATAGTGTCATTCACCATTATCTACCACTTATCCCATTTAATTCCATAATGTCATTTACCATTATCTACCACTTATCCCATTTAATTCCATAATGTCATTTACCATTATCTACCACTTATCCCATTTAATTCCATAATGTCATTTACCATTATCTACCACTTATCCCATTTAATTCCATAATGCCATTTACCATTATCTACCACTTATCCTTTTTAATTCCATAATGTAATTTACCATTATCTACCACTTATCCCATTTAATTCCATAATGTCATTTACCATTATCTACCACTTATCCCATTTAATTCCATAATGTCATTTACCATTATCTACCACTTATCCCATTTAATTCCATAATGTCATTTACCATTATCTACCACTTATCCCATTTAATTCCATAATGTCATTTACCATTATCTACCACTTATCCCATTTAATTCCATAATGTCATTTACCATTATCTACCACTTATCCCATTTAATTCCATAATGTCATTTACCATTATCTACCACTTATCCCATTTAATTCCATAATGTCATTTACCATTATCTACCACTTATCCCATTTAATTCCATAATGTCATTTACCATTATCTACCAATTATCCCATTTAATTCCATAATGTCATTTACCATTATCTACCATTTATCCCATTTAATTCCATAATGTCATTTACCATTATCTACCACTTATCCCATTTAATTCCATAATGTAATTTACCATTATCTACCACTTATCCCATTTAATTCCATAATGTCATTTACCATTATCTACCACTTATCCCATTTAATTCCATAATGTCATTTACCATTATCTACCACTTATCCCATTTAATTCCATAATGTCATTTACCATTATCTACCACTTATCCCATTTAATTCCATAATGTCATTAACCATTATCTACCACTTATCCCATTTAATTCCATAGTGTCATTTACCATTATCTACCACTTATCCCATTTAATTCCATAATGTCATTTACCATTATCTACCACTTATCCCATTTAATTCCGTAGTGTCATTTACCATTATCTACCACTTATCCCATTTAATTCCATAATGTCATTTACCATTATCTACCACTTATCCCATTTAATTCCATAATGTCATTTACCATTATCTACCACTTATCCCATTTAATTCCATAATGTCATTTACCATTATCTACCACTTATCCCATTTAATTCCATAATGTCATTTACCATTATCTACCACTTATCCCATTTAATTCCATAATGTCATTTACCATTATCTACCACTTATCCCATTTAATTCCATAGTGTCATTCACCATTATCTACCACTTATCCCATTTAATTCCATAATGTCATTTACCATTATCTACCACTTATCCCATTTAATTCCATAATGTCATTTACCATTATCTACCACTTATCCCATTTAATTCCATAATGTCATTTACCATTATCTACCACTTATCCCATTTAATTCCATAATGCCATTTACCATTATCTACCACTTATCCTTTTTAATTCCATAATGTAATTTACCATTATCTACCACTTATCCCATTTAATTCCATAATGTCATTTACCATTATCTACCACTTATCCCATTTAATTCCATAATGTCATTTACCATTATCTACCACTTATCCCATTTAATTCCATAATGTCATTTACCATTATCTACCACTTATCCCATTTAATTCCATAATGTCATTTACCATTATCTACCACTTATCCCATTTAATTCCATAATGTCATTTACCATTATCTACCACTTATCCCATTTAATTCCATAATGTCATTTACCATTATCTACCACTTATCCCATTTAATTCCATAATGTCATTTACCATTATCTACCACTTATCCCATTTAATTCCATAATGTCATTTACCATTATCTACCACTTATCCCATTTAATTCCATAATGTCATTTACCATTATCTACCACTTATCCCATTTAATTCCATAATGTCATTTACCATTATCTACCACTTATCCCATTTAATTCCATAATGTCATTTACCATTATCTACCACTTATCCCATTTAATTCCATAATGTCATTTACCATTATCTACCACTTATCCCATTTAATTCCATAATGTCATTTACCATTATCTACCACTTATCCCATTTAATTCCATAATGTCATTTACCATTATCTACCACTTATCCCATTTAATTCCATAATGTCATTTACCATTATCTACCATTTATCCCATTTAATTCCATAATGTCATTTACCATTATCTACCACTTATCCCATTTAATTCCATAATGTAATTTACCATTATCTACCACTTATCCCATTTAATTCCATAATGTCATTTACCATTATCTACCACTTATCCCATTTAATTCCATAATGTCATTTACCATTATCTACCACTTATCCCATTTAATTCCATAATGTCATTTACCATTATCTACCACTTATCCCATTTAATTCCATAATGTCATTAACCATTATCTACCACTTATCCCATTTAATTCCATAGTGTCATTTACCATTATCTACCACTTATCCCATTTAATTCCATAATGTCATTTACCATTATCTACCACTTATCCCATTTAATTCCGTAGTGTCATTTACCATTATCTACCACTTATCCCATTTAATTCCATAATGTCATTTACCATTATCTACCACTTATCCCATTTAATTCCATAATGTCATTTACCATTATCTACCACTTATCCCATTTAATTCCATAATGTCATTTACCATTATCTACCACTTATCCCATTTAATTCCATAATGTCATTTACCATTATCTACCACTTATCCCATTTAATTCCATAATGTCATTTACCATTATCTACCACTTATCCCATTTAATTCCATAGTGTCATTCACCATTATCTACCACTTATCCCATTTAATTCCATAATGTCATTTACCATTATCTACCACTTATCCCATTTAATTCCATAATGTCATTTACCATTATCTACCACTTATCCCATTTAATTCCATAATGTCATTTACCATTATCTACCACTTATCCCATTTAATTCCGTAGTGTCATTTACCATTATCTACCACTTATCCCATTTAATTCCATAATGTCATTTACCATTATCTACCACTTATCCCATTTAATTCCATAATGTCATTTACCATTATCTACCACTTATCCCATTTAATTCCATAATGTCATTTACCATTATCTACCACTTATCCCATTTAATTCCATAATGTCATTTACCATTATCTACCACTTATCCCATTTAATTCCATAATGTCATTTACCATTATCTACCACTTATCCCATTTAATTCCATAGTGTCATTCACCATTATCTACCACTTATCCCATTTAATTCCATAATGTCATTTACCATTATCTACCACTTATCCCATTTAATTCCATAATGTCATTTACCATTATCTACCACTTATCCCATTTAATTCCATAATGTCATTTACCATTATCTACCACTTATCCCATTTAATTCCATAATGCCATTTACCATTATCTACCACTTATCCTTTTTAATTCCATAATGTAATTTACCATTATCTACCACTTATCCCATTTAATTCCATAATGTCATTTACCATTATCTACCACTTATCCCATTTAATTCCATAATGTCATTTACCATTATCTAACACTTATCCCATTTAATTCCATAATGTCATTTACCATTATCTACCACTTATCCCATTTAATTCCATAATGTCATTTACCATTATCTACCACTTATCCCATTTAATTCCATAATGTCATTTACCATTATCTACCACTTATCCCATTTAATTCCATAATGTCATTTACCATTATCTACCACTTATCCCATTTAATTCCATAATGTCATTTACCATTATCTACCACTTATCCCATTTAATTCCATAATGTCATTTACCATTATCTACCACTTATCCCATTTAATTCCATAATGTCATTTACCATTATCTACCACTTATCCCATTTAATTCCATAATGCCATTTACCATTATCTACCACTTATCCTTTTTAATTCCATAATGTAATTTACCATTATCTACCACTTATCCCATTTAATTCCATAATGTCATTTACCATTATCTACCACTTATCCCATTTAATTCCATAATGTCATTTACCATTATCTACCACTTATCCCATTTAAGTCCATAATGTCATTTACCATTATCTACCACTTATCCCATTTAATTCCATAATGTCATTTACCATTATCTACCACTTATCCCATTTAATTCCATAATGTCATTTACCATTATCTACCACTTATCCCATTTAATTCCATAATGTCATTTACCATTATCTACCACTTATCCCATTTAATTCCATAATGTCATTTACCATTATCTACCACTTATCCCATTTAATTCCATAATGTCATTTACCATTATCTACCACTTATCCCATTTAATTCCATAATGTCATTTACCATTATCTACCACTTATCCCATTTAATTCCATAATGTCATTTACCATTATCTACCACTTATCCCATTTAATTCCGTAGTGTCATTTACCATTATCTACCACTTATCCCATTTAATTCCATAATGTCATTTACCATTATCTACCACTTATCCCATTTAATTCCATAATGTCATTTACCATTATCTACCACTTATCCCATTTAATTCCATAATGTCATTTACCATTATCTACCACTTATCCCATTTAATTCCATAATGTCATTTACCATTATCTACCACTTATCCCATTTAATTCCATAATGTCATTTACCATTATCTACCACTTATCCCATTTAATTCCATAATGTCATTAACCATTATCTACCACTTATCCCATTTAATTCCATAGTGTCATTTACCATTATCTACCACTTATCCCATTTAATTCCATAATGTCATTTACCATTATCTACCACTTATCCCATTTAATTCCGTAATGTCATTTACCATTATCTACCACTTATCCCATTTAATTCCATAATGTCATTTACCATTATCTACCACTTATCCCATTTAATTCCATAATGTCATTTACCATTATCTACCACTTATCCCATTTAATTCCATTATGTCATTTACCATTATCTACCACTTATCCCATTTAATTCCATAATGTCATTTACCATTATCTACCACTTATCCCATTTAATTCCATAATGTCATTTACCATTATCTACCACTTATCCCATTTAATTCCATAGTGTCATTCACCATTATCTACCACTTATCCCATTTAATTCCATAATGTCATTTACCATTATCTACCACTTATCCCATTTAATTCCATAATGTCATTTACCATTATCTACCACTTATCCCATTTAATTCCATAATGTCATTTACCATTATCTACCACTTATCCCATTTAATTCCATAATGTCATTAACCATTATCTACCACTTATCCCATTTAATTCCATAGTGTCATTTACCATTATCTACCACTTATCCCATTTAATTCCATAATGTCATTTACCATTATCTACCACTTATCCCATTTAATTCCATAGTGTCATTTACCATTATCTACCACTTATCCCATTTAATTCCATAATGTCATTTACCATTATCTACCACTTATCCCATTTAATTCCATAATGTCATTTACCATTATCTACCACTTATCCCATTTAATTCCATAATGTCATTTACCATTATCTACCACTTATCCCATTTAATTCCATAATGTCATTTACCATTATCTACCACTTATCCCATTTAATTCCATAATGTCATTTACCATTATCTACCACTTATCCCATTTAATTCCATAATGTCATTTACCATTATCTACCACTTATCCCATTTAATTCCATAGTGTCATTCACCATTATCTACCACTTATCCCATTTAATTCCATAATGTCATTTACCATTATCTACCACTTATCCCATTTAATTCCATAATGTCATTTACCATTATCTACCACTTATCCCATTTAATTCCATAATGTCATTTACCATTATCTACCACTTATCCCATTTAATTCCATAATGCCATTTACCATTATCTACCACTTATCCTTTTTAATTCCATAATGTAATTTACCATTATCTACCACTTATCCCATTTAATTCCATAATGTCATTTACCATTATCTACCACTTATCCCATTTAATTCCATAATGTCATTTACCATTATCTACCACTTATCCCATTTAATTCCATAATGTCATTTACCATTATCTACCACTTATCCCATTTAATTCCATAATGTCATTTACCATTATCTACCACTTATCCCATTTAATTCCATAATGTCATTTACCATTATCTACCACTTATCCCATTTAATTCCATAATGTCATTTACCATTATCTACCACTTATCCCATTTAATTCCATAATGTCATTTACCATTATCTACCACTTATCCCATTTAATTCCATAATGTCATTTACCATTATCTACCACTTATCCCATTTAATTCCATAATGTCATTTACCATTATCTACCACTTATCCCATTTAATTCCATAATGTCATTTACCATTATCTACCACTTATCCCATTTAATTCCATAATGTCATTTACCATTATCTACCACTTATCCCATTTAATTCCATAATGTCATTTACCATTATCTACCACTTATCCCATTTAATTCCATAATGTCATTTACCATTATCTACCACTTATTCCATTTAATTCCATAATGTCATTTACCATTATCTACCACTTATCCCATTTAATTCCATAATGTCATTTACCATTATCTACCACTTATCCCATTTAATTCCATAATGTCATTTACCATTATCTACCACTTATCCCATTTAATTCCATAATGTCATTTACCATTATCTACCACTTATCCCATTTAATTCCATAATGTCATTTACCATTATCTACCACTTATCCCATTTAATTCCATAATGTCATTTACCATTATCTACCACTTATCCCATTTAATTCCATAATGTCATTTACCATTATCTACCATTTATCCCATTTAATTCCATAATGTAATTTACCATTATCTACCACTTATCCCATTTAATTCCATAATGTCATTTACCATTATCTACCACTTATCCCATTTAATTCCATAATGTCATTTACCATTATCTACCACTTATCCCATTTAATTCCATAATGTCATTTACCATTATCTACCACTTATCCCATTTAATTCCATAATGTCATTAACCATTATCTACCACTTATCCCATTTAATTCCATAGTGTCATTTACCATTATCTACCACTTATCCCATTTAATTCCATAATGTCATTTACCATTATCTACCACTTATCCCATTTAATTCCGTAGTGTCATTTACCATTATCTACCACTTATCCCATTTAATTCCATAATGTCATTTACCATTATCTACCACTTATCCCATTTAATTCCATAATGTCATTTACCATTATCTACCACTTATCCCATTTAATTCCATAATGTCATTTACCATTATCTACCACTTATCCCATTTAATTCCATAATGTCATTTACCATTATCTACCACTTATCCCATTTAATTCCATAATGTCATTTACCATTATCTACCACTTATCCCATTTAATTCCATAGTGTCATTCACCATTATCTACCACTTATCCCATTTAATTCCATAATGTCATTTACCATTATCTACCACTTATCCCATTTAATTCCATAATGTCATTTACCATTATCTACCACTTATCCCATTTAATTCCATAATGTCATTTACCATTATCTACCACTTATCCCATTTAATTCCATAATGCCATTTACCATTATCTACCACTTATCCCATTTAATTCCATAATGCCATTTACCATTATCTACCACTTATCCCATTTAATTCCATAATGTCATTTACCATTATCTACCACTTATCCCATTTAATTCCATAATGTCATTTACCATTATCTACCACTTATCCCATTTAATTCCATAATGTCATTTACCATTATCTACCACTTATCCCATTTAATTCCATAATGTCATTTACCATTATCTACCACTTATCCCATTTAATTCCATAATGTCATTTACCATTATCTACCACTTATCCCATTTAATTCCATAATGTCATTTACCATTATCTACCACTTATCCCATTTAATTCCATAATGTCATTTACCATTATCTACCACTTATCCCATTTAATTCCATAATGTCATTTACCATTATCTACCACTTATCCCATTTAATTCCATAATGTCATTTACCATTATCTACCACTTATCCCATTTAATTCCATAATGTCATTTACCATTATCTACCACTTATCCCATTTAATTCCATAATGTCATTTACCATTATCTACCACTTATCCCATTTAATTCCATAATGTCATTTACCATTATCTACCACTTATCCCATTTAATTCCATAATGTCATTTACCATTATCTACCACTTATCCCATTTAATTCCATAATGTCATTTACCATTATCTACCACTTATCCCATTTAATTCCATAATGTCATTTACCATTATCTACCACTTATCCCATTTAATTCCATAATGTCATTTACCATTATCTACCACTTATCCCATTTAATTCCATAATGTAATTTACCATTATCTACCACTTATCCCATTTAATTCCATAATGTCATTTACCATTATCTACCACTTATCCCATTTAATTCCATAATGTCATTTACCATTATCTACCACTTATCCCATTTAATTCCATAATGTCATTTACCATTATCTACCACTTATCCCATTTAATTCCATAATGTCATTAACCATTATCTACCACTTATCCCATTTAATTCCATAGTGTCATTTACCATTATCTACCACTTATCCCATTTAATTCCATAATGTCATTTACCATTATCTACCACTTATCCCATTTAATTCCGTAGTGTCATTTACCATTATCTACCACTTATCCCATTTAATTCCATAATGTCATTTACCATTATCTACCACTTATCCCATTTAATTCCATAATGTCATTTACCATTATCTACCACTTATCCCATTTAATTCCATAATGTCATTTACCATTATCTACCACTTATCCCATTTAATTCCATAATGTCATTTACCATTATCTACCACTTATCCCATTTAATTCCATAATGTCATTTACCATTATCTACCACTTATCCCATTTAATTCCATAATGTCATTTACCATTATCTACCACTTATCCCATTTAATTCCATAGTGTCATTCACCATTATCTACCACTTATCCCATTTAATTCCATAATGTCATTTACCATTATCTACCACTTATCCCATTTAATTCCATAATGTCATTTACCATTATCTACCACTTATCCCATTTAATTCCATAATGTCATTTACCATTATCTACCACTTATCCCATTTAATTCCGTAGTGTCATTTACCATTATCTACCACTTATCCCATTTAATTCCATAATGTCATTTACCATTATCTACCACTTATCCCATTTAATTCCATAATGTCATTTACCATTATCTACCACTTATCCCATTTAATTCCATAATGTCATTTACCATTATCTACCACTTATCCCATTTAATTCCATAATGTCATTTACCATTATCTACCACTTATCCCATTTAATTCCATAATGTCATTTACCATTATCTACCACTTATCCCATTTAATTCCATAGTGTCATTCACCATTATCTACCACTTATCCCATTTAATTCCATAATGTCATTTACCATTATCTACCACTTATCCCATTTAATTCCATAATGTCATTTACCATTATCTACCACTTATCCCATTTAATTCCATAATGTCATTTACCATTATCTACCACTTATCCCATTTAATTCCATAATGCCATTTACCATTATCTACCACTTATCCTTTTTAATTCCATAATGTAATTTACCATTATCTACCACTTATCCCATTTAATTCCATAATGTCATTTACCATTATCTACCACTTATCCCATTTAATTCCATAATGTCATTTACCATTATCTACCACTTATCCCATTTAATTCCATAATGTCATTTACCATTATCTACCACTTATCCCATTTAATTCCATAATGTCATTTACCATTATCTACCACTTATCCCATTTAATTCCATAATGTCATTTACCATTATCTACCACTTATCCCATTTAATTCCATAATGTCATTTACCATTATCTACCACTTATCCCATTTAATTCCATAATGTCATTTACCATTATCTACCACTTATCCCATTTAATTCCATAATGTCATTTACCATTATCTACCACTTATCCCATTTAATTCCATAATGTCATTTACCATTATCTACCACTTATCCCATTTAATTCCATAATGCCATTTACCATTATCTACCACTTATCCTTTTTAATTCCATAATGTAATTTACCATTATCTACCACTTATCCCATTTAATTCCATAATGTCATTTACCATTATCTACCACTTATCCCATTTAATTCCATAATGTCATTTACCATTATCTACCACTTATCCCATTTAATTCCATAATGTCATTTACCATTATCTACCACTTATCCCATTTAATTCCATAATGTCATTTACCATTATCTACCACTTATCCCATTTAATTCCATAATGTCATTTACCATTATCTACCACTTATCCCATTTAATTCCATAATGTCATTTACCATTATCTACCACTTATCCCATTTAATTCCATAATGTCATTTACCATTATCTACCACTTATCCCATTTAATTCCATAATGTCATTTACCATTATCTACCACTTATCCCATTTAATTCCATAATGTCATTTACCATTATCTACCACTTATCCCATTTAATTCCATAATGTCATTTACCATTATCTACCACTTATCCCATTTAATTCCGTAGTGTCATTTACCATTATCTACCACTTATCCCATTTAATTCCATAATGTCATTTACCATTATCTACCACTTATCCCATTTAATTCCATAATGTCATTTACCATTATCTACCACTTATCCCATTTAATTCCATAATGTCATTTACCATTATCTACCACTTATCCCATTTAATTCCATAATGTCATTTACCATTATCTACCACTTATCCCATTTAATTCCATAATGTCATTTACCATTATCTACCACTTATCCCATTTAATTCCATAATGTCATTTACCATTATCTACCACTTATCCCATTTAATTCCATAATGTCATTTACCATTATCTACCACTTATCCCATTTAATTCCATAATGTCATTTACCATTATCTACCACTTATCCCATTTAATTCCATAATGTCATTTACCATTATCTACCATTTATCCCATTTAATTCCATAATGTCATTTACCATTATCTACCACTTATCCCATTTAATTCCATAATGTAATTTACCATTATCTACCACTTATCCCATTTAATTCCATAATGTCATTTACCATTATCTACCACTTATCCCATTTAATTCCATAATGTCATTTACCATTATCTACCACTTATCCCATTTAATTCCATAATGTCATTTACCATTATCTACCACTTATCCCATTTAATTCCATAATGTCATTAACCATTATCTACCACTTATCCCATTTAATTCCATAGTGTCATTTACCATTATCTACCACTTATCCCATTTAATTCCATAATGTCATTTACCATTATCTACCACTTATCCCATTTAATTCCGTAGTGTCATTTACCATTATCTACCACTTATCCCATTTAATTCCATAATGTCATTTACCATTATCTACCACTTATCCCATTTAATTCCATAATGTCATTTACCATTATCTACCACTTATCCCATTTAATTCCATAATGTCATTTACCATTATCTACCACTTATCCCATTTAATTCCATAATGTCATTTACCATTATCTACCACTTATCCCATTTAATTCCATAATGTCATTTACCATTATCTACCACTTATCCCATTTAATTCCATAGTGTCATTCACCATTATCTACCACTTATCCCATTTAATTCCATAATGTCATTTACCATTATCTACCACTTATCCCATTTAATTCCATAATGTCATTTACCATTATCTACCACTTATCCCATTTAATTCCCTAATGTCATTTACCATTATCTACCACTTATCCCATTTAATTCCATAATGTCATTAACCATTATCTACCACTTATCCCATTTAATTCCATAGTGTCATTTACCATTATCTACCACTTATCCCATTTAATTCCATAATGTCATTTACCATTATCTACCACTTATCCCATTTAATTCCATAGTGTCATTTACCATTATCTACCACTTATCCCATTTAATTCCATAATGTCATTTACCATTATCTACCACTTATCCCATTTAATTCCATAATGTCATTTACCATTATCTACCACTTATCCCATTTAATTCCATAATGTCATTTACCATTATCTACCACTTATCCCATTTAATTCCATAATGTCATTTACCATTATCTACCACTTATCCCATTTAATTCCATAATGTCATTTACCATTATCTACCACTTATCCCATTTAATTCCATAGTGTCATTCACCATTATCTACCACTTATCCCATTTAATTCCATAATGTCATTTACCATTATCTACCACTTATCCCATTTAATTCCATAATGTCATTTACCATTATCTACCACTTATCCCATTTAATTCCATAATGTCATTAACCATTATCTACCACTTATCCCATTTAATTCCATAATGCCATTTACCATTATCTACCACTTATCCTTTTTAATTCCATAATGTAATTTACCATTATCTACCACTTATCCCATTTAATTCCATAATGTCATTTACCATTATCTACCACTTATCCCATTTAATTCCATAATGTCATTTACCATTATCTACCACTTATCCCATTTAATTCCATAATGTCATTTACCATTATCTACCACTTATCCCATTTAATTCCATAATGTCATTTACCATTATCTACCACTTATCCCATTTAATTCCATAATGTCATTTACCATTATCTACCACTTATCCCATTTAATTCCATAGTGTCATTTACCATTATCTACCACTTATCCCATTTAATTCCATAATGTCATTTACCATTATCTACCACTTATCCCATTTAATTCCATAATGTCATTTACCATTATCTACCACTTATCCCATTTAATTCCATAATGTCATTTACCATTATCTACCACTTATCCCATTTAATTCCATAATGTCATTTACCATTATCTACCACTTATCCCATTTAATTCCATAATGTCATTTACCATTATCTACCACTTATCCCATTTAATTCCATAGTGTCATTCACCATTATCTACCACTTATCCCATTTAATTCCATAATGTCATTTACCATTATCTACCACTTATCCCATTTAATTCCATAATGTCATTTACCATTATCTACCACTTATCCCATTTAATTCCATAATGTCATTTACCATTATCTACCACTTATCCCATTTAATTCCATAATGCCATTTACCATTATCTACCACTTATCCTTTTTAATTCCATAATGTAATTTACCATTATCTACCACTTATCCCATTTAATTCCATAATGTCATTTACCATTATCTACCACTTATCCCATTTAATTCCATAATGTCATTTACCATTATCTACCACTTATCCCATTTAATTCCATAATGTCATTTACCATTATCTACCACTTATCCCATTTAATTCCATAATGTCATTTACCATTATCTACCACTTATCCCATTTAATTCCATAATGTCATTTACCATTATCTACCACTTATCCCATTTAATTCCATAATGTCATTTACCATTATCTACCACTTATCCCATTTAATTCCATAATGTCATTTACCATTATCTACCACTTATCCCATTTAATTCCATAATGTCATTTACCATTATCTACCACTTATCCCATTTAATTCCATAATGTCATTTACCATTATCTACCACTTATCCCATTTAATTCCATAATGTCATTTACCATTATCTACCACTTATCCCATTTAATTCCATAATGTCATGTACCATTATCTACCACTTATCCCATTTAATTCCATAATGTCATTTACCATTATCTACCACTTATCCCATTTAATTCCATAATGTCATTTACCATTATCTACCACTTATCCCATTTAATTCCATAATGTCATTTACCATTATCTACCACTTATCCCATTTAATTCCATAATGTCATTTACCATTATCTACCACTTATCCCATTTAATTCCATAATGCCATTTACCATTATCTACCACTTATCCTTTTTAATTCCATAATGTAATTTACCATTATCTACCACTTATCCCATTTAATTCCATAATGTCATTTACCATTATCTACCACTTATCCCATTTAATTCCATAATGTCATTTACCATTATCTACCACTTATCCCATTTAATTCCATAATGTCATTTACCATTATCTACCACTTATCCCATTTAATTCCATAATGTCATTTACCATTATCTACCACTTATCCCATTTAATTCCATAATGTCATTTACCATTATCTACCACTTATCCCATTTAATTCCATAATGTCATTTACCATTATCTACCACTTATCCCATTTAATTCCATAATGTCATTTACCATTATCTACCACTTATTCCATTTAATTCCATAATGTCATTTACCATTATCTACCACTTATCCCATTTAATTCCATAATGTCATTTACCATTATCTACCACTTATCCCATTTAATTCCATAATGTCATTTACCATTATCTACCACTTATCCCATTTAATTCCATAATGTCATGTACCATTATCTACCACTTATCCCATTTAATTCCATAATGTCATTTACCATTATCTACCACTTATCCCATTTAATTCCATAATGTCATTTACCATTATCTACCACTTATCCCATTTAATTCCATAATGTCATTTACCATTATCTACCACTTATCCCATTTAATTCCATAATGTCATTTACCATTATCTACCACTTATCCCATTTAATTCCATAATGTCATTTACCATTATCTACCACTTATCCCATTTAATTCCATAATGTCATTTACCATTATCTACCACTTATCCCATTTAATTCCATAATGTCATTTACCATTATCTACCACTTATCCCATTTAATTCCATAATGTCATTTACCATTATCTACCATTTATCCCATTTAATTCCATAATGTCATTTACCATTATCTACCACTTATCCCATTTAATTCCATAATGTCATTTACCATTATCTACCACTTATCCCATTTAATTCCATAATGTCATTTACCATTATCTACCACTTATCCCATTTAATTCCATAATGTCATTTACCATTATCTACCACTTATCCCATTTAATTCCATAATGTCATTTACCATTATCTACCACTTATCCCATTTAATTCCATAATGTCATTTACCATTATCTACCACTTATCCCATTTAATTCCATAATGTCATTTACCATTATCTACCACTTATCCCATTTAATTCCATAATGTCATTTACCATTATCTACCACTTATCCCATTTAATTCCATAATGTCATTTACCATTATCTACCACTTATCCCATTTAATTCCATAATGTCATTTACCATTATCTACCATTTATCCCATTTAATTCCATAATGTCATTTACCATTATCTACCACTTATCCCATTTAATTCCATAATGTAATTTACCATTATCTACCACTTATCCCATTTAATTCCATAATGTCATTTACCATTATCTACCACTTATCCCATTTAATTCCATAATGTCATTTACCATTATCTACCACTTATCCCATTTAATTCCATAATGTCATTTACCATTATCTACCACTTATCCCATTTAATTCCATAATGTCATTAACCATTATCTACCACTTATCCCATTTAATTCCATAGTGTCATTTACCATTATCTACCACTTATCCCATTTAATTCCATAATGTCATTTACCATTATCTACCACTTATCCCATTTAATTCCGTAGTGTCATTTACCATTATCTACCACTTATCCCATTTAATTCCATAATGTCATTTACCATTATCTACCACTTATCCCATTTAATTCCATAATGTCATTTACCATTATCTACCACTTATCCCATTTAATTCCATAATGTCATTTACCATTATCTACCACTTATCCCATTTAATTCCATAATGTCATTTACCATTATCTACCACTTATCCCATTTAATTCCATAATGTCATTTACCATTATCTACCACTTATCCCATTTAATTCCATAGTGTCATTCACCATTATCTACCACTTATCCCATTTAATTCCATAATGTCATTTACCATTATCTACCACTTATCCCATTTAATTCCATAATGTCATTTACCATTATCTACCACTTATCCCATTTAATTCCATAATGTCATTTACCATTATCTACCACTTATCCCATTTAATTCCATAATGTCATTAACCATTATCTACCACTTATCCCATTTAATTCCATAGTGTCATTTACCATTATCTACCACTTATCCCATTTAATTCCATAATGTCATTTACCATTATCTACCACTTATCCCATTTAATTCAATAGTGTCATTTACCATTATCTACCACTTATCCCATTTAATTCCATAATGTCATTTACCATTATCTACCACTTATCCCATTTAATTCCATAATGTCATTTACCATTATCTACCACTTATCCCATTTAATTCCATAATGTCATTTATCATTATCTACCACTTATCCCATTTAATTCCATAATGTCATTTACCATTATCTACCACTTATCCCATTTAATTCCATAATGTCATTAACCATTATCTACCACTTATCCCATTTAATTCCATAGTGTCATTTACCATTATCTACCACTTATCCCATTTAATTCCATAATGTCATTTACCATTATCTACCACTTATCCCATTTAATTCCGTAGTGTCATTTACCATTATCTACCACTTATCCCATTTAATTCCATAATGTCATTTACCATTATCTACCACTTATCCCATTTAATTCCATAATGTCATTTACCATTATCTACCACTTATCCCATTTAATTCCATAATGTCATTTACCATTATCTACCACTTATCCCATTTAATTCCATAATGTCATTTACCATTATCTACCACTTATCCCATTTAATTCCATAATGTCATTTACCATTATCTACCACTTATCCCATTTAATTCCATAGTGTCATTCACCATTATCTACCACTTATCCCATTTAATTCCATAATGTCATTTACCATTATCTACCACTTATCCCATTTAATTCCATAATGTCATTTACCATTATCTACCACTTATCCCATTTAATTCCCTAATGTCATTTACCATTATCTACCACTTATCCCATTTAATTCCATAATGTCATTAACCATTATCTACCACTTATCCCATTTAATTCCATAGTGTCATTTACCATTATCTACCACTTATCCCATTTAATTCCATAATGTCATTTACCATTATCTACCACTTATCCCATTTAATTCCATAGTGTCATTTACCATTATCTACCACTTATCCCATTTAATTCCATAATGTCATTTACCATTATCTACCACTTATCCCATTTAATTCCATAATGTCATTTACCATTATCTACCACTTATCCCATTTAATTCCATAATGTCATTTACCATTATCTACCACTTATCCCATTTAATTCCATAATGTCATTTACCATTATCTACCACTTATCCCATTTAATTCCATAATGTCATTTACCATTATCTACCACTTATCCCATTTAATTCCATAGTGTCATTCACCATTATCTACCACTTATCCCATTTAATTCCATAATGTCATTTACCATTATCTACCACTTATCCCATTTAATTCCATAATGTCATTTACCATTATCTACCACTTATCCCATTTAATTCCATAATGTCATTAACCATTATCTACCACTTATCCCATTTAATTCCATAATGCCATTTACCATTATCTACCACTTATCCTTTTTAATTCCATAATGTAATTTACCATTATCTACCACTTATCCCATTTAATTCCATAATGTCATTTACCATTATCTACCACTTATCCCATTTAATTCCATAATGTCATTTACCATTATCTACCACTTATCCCATTTAATTCCATAATGTCATTTACCATTATCTACCACTTATCCCATTTAATTCCATAATGTCATTTACCATTATCTACCACTTATCCCATTTAATTCCATAATGTCATTTACCATTATCTACCACTTATCCCATTTAATTCCATAGTGTCATTTACCATTATCTACCACTTATCCCATTTAATTCCATAATGTCATTTACCATTATCTACCACTTATCCCATTTAATTCCATAATGTCATTTACCATTATCTACCACTTATCCCATTTAATTCCATAATGTCATTTACCATTATCTACCACTTATCCCATTTAATTCCATAATGTCATTTACCATTATCTACCACTTATCCCATTTAATTCCGTAGTGTCATTTACCATTATCTACCACTTATCCCATTTAATTCCATAATGTCATTTACCATTATCTACCACTTATCCCATTTAATTCCATAATGTCATTTACCATTATCTACCACTTATCCCATTTAATTCCATAATGTCATTTACCATTATCTACCACTTATCCCATTTAATTCCATAATGTCATTTACCATTATCTACCACTTATCCCATTTAATTCCATAATGTCATTTACCATTATCTACCACTTATCCCATTTAATTCCATAATGTCATTTACCATTATCTACCACTTATCCCATTTAATTCCATAATGTCATTTACCATTATCTACCACTTATCCCATTTAATTCCATAATGTCATTTACCATTATCTACCACTTATCCCATTTAATTCCATAATGTCATTTACCATTATCTACCATTTATCCCATTTAATTCCATAATGTCATTTACCATTATCTACCACTTATCCCATTTAATTCCATAATGTAATTTACCATTATCTACCACTTATCCCATTTAATTCCATAATGTCATTTACCATTATCTACCACTTATCCCATTTAATTCCATAATGTCATTTACCATTATCTACCACTTATCCCATTTAATTCCATAATGTCATTTACCATTATCTACCACTTATCCCATTTAATTCCATAATGTCATTAACCATTATCTACCACTTATCCCATTTAATTCCATAGTGTCATTTACCATTATCTACCACTTATCCCATTTAATTCCATAATGTCATTTACCATTATCTACCACTTATCCCATTTAATTCCGTAGTGTCATTTACCATTATCTACCACTTATCCCATTTAATTCCATAATGTCATTTACCATTATCTACCACTTATCCCATTTAATTCCATAATGTCATTTACCATTATCTACCACTTATCCCATTTAATTCCATAATGTCATTTACCATTATCTACCACTTATCCCATTTAATTCCATAATGTCATTTACCATTATCTACCACTTATCCCATTTAATTCCATAATGTCATTTACCATTATCTACCACTTATCCCATTTAATTCCATAGTGTCATTCACCATTATCTACCACTTATCCCATTTAATTCCATAATGTCATTTACCATTATCTACCACTTATCCCATTTAATTCCATAATGTCATTTACCATTATCTACCACTTATCCCATTTAATTCCCTAATGTCATTTACCATTATCTACCACTTATCCCATTTAATTCCATAATGTCATTAACCATTATCTACCACTTATCCCATTTAATTCCATAGTGTCATTTACCATTATCTACCACTTATCCCATTTAATTCCATAATGTCATTTACCATTATCTACCACTTATCCCATTTAATTCCATAGTGTCATTTACCATTATCTACCACTTATCCCATTTAATTCCATAATGTCATTTACCATTATCTACCACTTATCCCATTTAATTCCATAATGTCATTTACCATTATCTACCACTTATCCCATTTAATTCCATAATGTCATTTACCATTATCTACCACTTATCCCATTTAATTCCATAATGTCATTTACCATTATCTACCACTTATCCCATTTAATTCCATAATGTCATTTACCATTATCTACCACTTATCCCATTTAATTCCATAGTGTCATTCACCATTATCTACCACTTATCCCATTTAATTCCATAATGTCATTTACCATTATCTACCACTTATCCCATTTAATTCCATAATGTCATTTACCATTATCTACCACTTATCCCATTTAATTCCATAATGTCATTAACCATTATCTACCACTTATCCCATTTAATTCCATAATGCCATTTACCATTATCTACCACTTATCCTTTTTAATTCCATAATGTAATTTACCATTATCTACCACTTATCCCATTTAATTCCATAATGTCATTTACCATTATCTACCACTTATCCCATTTAATTCCATAATGTCATTTACCATTATCTACCACTTATCCCATTTAATTCCATAATGTCATTTACCATTATCTACCACTTATCCCATTTAATTCCATAATGTCATTTACCATTATCTACCACTTATCCCATTTAATTCCATAATGTCATTTACCATTATCTACCACTTATCCCATTTAATTCCATAGTGTCATTTACCATTATCTACCACTTATCCCATTTAATTCCATAATGTCATTTACCATTATCTACCACTTATCCCATTTAATTCCATAATGTCATTTACCATTATCTACCACTTATCCCATTTAATTCCATAATGTCATTTACCATTATCTACCACTTATCCCATTTAATTCCATAATGTCATTTACCATTATCTACCACTTATCCCATTTAATTCCATAATGTCATTTACCATTATCTACCACTTATCCCATTTAATTCCATAGTGTCATTCACCATTATCTACCACTTATCCCATTTAATTCCATAATGTCATTTACCATTATCTACCACTTATCCCATTTAATTCCATAATGTCATTTACCATTATCTACCACTTATCCCATTTAATTCCATAATGTCATTTACCATTATCTACCACTTATCCCATTTAATTCCATAATGCCATTTACCATTATCTACCACTTATCCTTTTTAATTCCATAATGTAATTTACCATTATCTACCACTTATCCCATTTAATTCCATAATGTCATTTACCATTATCTACCACTTATCCCATTTAATTCCATAATGTCATTTACCATTATCTACCACTTATCCCATTTAATTCCATAATGTCATTTACCATTATCTACCACTTATCCCATTTAATTCCATAATGTCATTTACCATTATCTACCACTTATCCCATTTAATTCCATAATGTCATTTACCATTATCTACCACTTATCCCATTTAATTCCATAATGTCATTTACCATTATCTACCACTTATCCCATTTAATTCCATAATGTCATTTACCATTATCTACCACTTATCCCATTTAATTCCATAATGTCATTTACCATTATCTACCACTTATCCCATTTAATTCCATAATGTCATTTACCATTATCTACCACTTATCCCATTTAATTCCATAATGTCATTTACCATTATCTACCACTTATCCCATTTAATTCCATAATGTCATTTACCATTATCTACCACTTATCCCATTTAATTCCATAATGTCATTTACCATTATCTACCACTTATCCCATTTAATTCCATAATGTCATTTACCATTATCTACCACTTATCCCATTTAATTCCATAATGCCATTTACCATTATCTACCACTTATCCTTTTTAATTCCATAATGTAATTTACCATTATCTACCACTTATCCCATTTAATTCCATAATGTCATTTACCATTATCTACCACTTATCCCATTTAATTCCATAATGTCATTTACCATTATCTACCACTTATCCCATTTAATTCCATAATGTCATTTACCATTATCTACCACTTATCCCATTTAATTCCATAATGTCATTTACCATTATCTACCACTTATCCCATTTAATTCCATAATGTCATTTACCATTATCTACCACTTATCCCATTTAATTCCATAATGTCATTTACCATTATCTACCACTTATCCCATTTAATTCCATAATGTCATTTACCATTATCTACCACTTATTCCATTTAATTCCATAATGTCATTTACCATTATCTACCACTTATCCCATTTAATTCCATAATGTCATTTACCATTATCTACCACTTATCCCATTTAATTCCATAATGTCATTTACCATTATCTACCACTTATCCCATTTAATTCCATAATGTCATGTACCATTATCTACCACTTATCCCATTTAATTCCATAATGTCATTTACCATTATCTACCACTTATCCCATTTAATTCCATAATGTCATTTACCATTATCTACCACTTATCCCATTTAATTCCATAATGTCATTTACCATTATCTACCACTTATCCCATTTAATTCCATAATGTCATTTACCATTATCTACCACTTATCCCATTTAATTCCATAATGTCATTTACCATTATCTACCACTTATCCCATTTAATTCCATAATGTCATTTACCATTATCTACCACTTATCCCATTTAATTCCATAATGTCATTTACCATTATCTACCACTTATCCCATTTAATTCCATAATGTCATTTACCATTATCTACCATTTATCCCATTTAATTCCATAATGTCATTTACCATTATCTACCACTTATCCCATTTAATTCCATAATGTCATTTACCATTATCTACCACTTATCCCATTTAATTCCATAATGTCATTTACCATTATCTACCACTTATCCCATTTAATTCCATAATGTCATTTACCATTATCTACCACTTATCCCATTTAATTCCATAATGTCATTTACCATTATCTACCACTTATCCCATTTAATTCCATAATGTCATTTACCATTATCTACCACTTATCCCATTTAATTCCATAATGTCATTTACCATTATCTACCACTTATCCCATTTAATTCCATAATGTCATTTACCATTATCTACCACTTATCCCATTTAATTCCATAATGTCATTTACCATTATCTACCACTTATCCCATTTAATTCCATAATGTCATTTACCATTATCTACCATTTATCCCATTTAATTCCATAATGTCATTTACCATTATCTACCACTTATCCCATTTAATTCCATAATGTAATTTACCATTATCTACCACTTATCCCATTTAATTCCATAATGTCATTTACCATTATCTACCACTTATCCCATTTAATTCCATAATGTCATTTACCATTATCTACCACTTATCCCATTTAATTCCATAATGTCATTTACCATTATCTACCACTTATCCCATTTAATTCCATAATGTCATTAACCATTATCTACCACTTATCCCATTTAATTCCATAGTGTCATTTACCATTATCTACCACTTATCCCATTTAATTCCATAATGTCATTTACCATTATCTACCACTTATCCCATTTAATTCCGTAGTGTCATTTACCATTATCTACCACTTATCCCATTTAATTCCATAATGTCATTTACCATTATCTACCACTTATCCCATTTAATTCCATAATGTCATTTACCATTATCTACCACTTATCCCATTTAATTCCATAATGTCATTTACCATTATCTACCACTTATCCCATTTAATTCCATAATGTCATTTACCATTATCTACCACTTATCCCATTTAATTCCATAATGTCATTTACCATTATCTACCACTTATCCCATTTAATTCCATAGTGTCATTCACCATTATCTACCACTTATCCCATTTAATTCCATAATGTCATTTACCATTATCTACCACTTATCCCATTTAATTCCATAATGTCATTTACCATTATCTACCACTTATCCCATTTAATTCCATAATGTCATTTACCATTATCTACCACTTATCCCATTTAATTCCATAATGTCATTAACCATTATCTACCACTTATCCCATTTAATTCCATAGTGTCATTTACCATTATCTACCACTTATCCCATTTAATTCCATAATGTCATTTACCATTATCTACCACTTATCCCATTTAATTCAATAGTGTCATTTACCATTATCTACCACTTATCCCATTTAATTCCATAATGTCATTTACCATTATCTACCACTTATCCCATTTAATTCCATAATGTCATTTACCATTATCTACCACTTATCCCATTTAATTCCATAATGTCATTTATCATTATCTACCACTTATCCCATTTAATTCCATAATGTCATTTACCATTATCTACCACTTATCCCATTTAATTCCATAATGTCATTAACCATTATCTACCACTTATCCCATTTAATTCCATAGTGTCATTTACCATTATCTACCACTTATCCCATTTAATTCCATAATGTCATTTACCATTATCTACCACTTATCCCATTTAATTCCGTAGTGTCATTTACCATTATCTACCACTTATCCCATTTAATTCCATAATGTCATTTACCATTATCTACCACTTATCCCATTTAATTCCATAATGTCATTTACCATTATCTACCACTTATCCCATTTAATTCCATAATGTCATTTACCATTATCTACCACTTATCCCATTTAATTCCATAATGTCATTTACCATTATCTACCACTTATCCCATTTAATTCCATAATGTCATTTACCATTATCTACCACTTATCCCATTTAATTCCATAGTGTCATTCACCATTATCTACCACTTATCCCATTTAATTCCATAATGTCATTTACCATTATCTACCACTTATCCCATTTAATTCCATAATGTCATTTACCATTATCTACCACTTATCCCATTTAATTCCCTAATGTCATTTACCATTATCTACCACTTATCCCATTTAATTCCATAATGTCATTAACCATTATCTACCACTTATCCCATTTAATTCCATAGTGTCATTTACCATTATCTACCACTTATCCCATTTAATTCCATAATGTCATTTACCATTATCTACCACTTATCCCATTTAATTCCATAGTGTCATTTACCATTATCTACCACTTATCCCATTTAATTCCATAATGTCATTTACCATTATCTACCACTTATCCCATTTAATTCCATAATGTCATTTACCATTATCTACCACTTATCCCATTTAATTCCATAATGTCATTTACCATTATCTACCACTTATCCCATTTAATTCCATAATGTCATTTACCATTATCTACCACTTATCCCATTTAATTCCATAATGTCATTTACCATTATCTACCACTTATCCCATTTAATTCCATAGTGTCATTCACCATTATCTACCACTTATCCCATTTAATTCCATAATGTCATTTACCATTATCTACCACTTATCCCATTTAATTCCATAATGTCATTTACCATTATCTACCACTTATCCCATTTAATTCCATAATGTCATTAACCATTATCTACCACTTATCCCATTTAATTCCATAATGCCATTTACCATTATCTACCACTTATCCTTTTTAATTCCATAATGTAATTTACCATTATCTACCACTTATCCCATTTAATTCCATAATGTAATTTACCATTATCTACCACTTATCCCATTTAATTCCATAATGTCATTTACCATTATCTACCACTTATCCCATTTAATTCCATAATGTCATTTACCATTATCTACCACTTATCCCATTTAATTCCATAATGTCATTTACCATTATCTACCACTTATCCCATTTAATTCCATAATGTCATTTACCATTATCTACCACTTATCCCATTTAATTCCATAATGTCATTTACCATTATCTACCACTTATCCCATTTAATTCCATAGTGTCATTTACCATTATCTACCACTTATCCCATTTAATTCCATAATGTCATTTACCATTATCTACCACTTATCCCATTTAATTCCATAATGTCATTTACCATTATCTACCACTTATCCCATTTAATTCCATAATGTCATTTACCATTATCTACCACTTATCCCATTTAATTCCATAATGTCATTTACCATTATCTACCACTTATCCCATTTAATTCCATAATGTCATTTACCATTATCTACCACTTATCCCATTTAATTCCATAGTGTCATTCACCATTATCTACCACTTATCCCATTTAATTCCATAATGTCATTTACCATTATCTACCACTTATCCCATTTAATTCCATAATGTCATTTACCATTATCTACCACTTATCCCATTTAATTCCATAATGCCATTTACCATTATCTACCACTTATCCTTTTTAATTCCATAATGTAATTTACCATTATCTACCACTTATCCCATTTAATTCCATAATGTCATTTACCATTATCTACCACTTATCCCATTTAATTCCATAATGTCATTTACCATTATCTACCACTTATCCCATTTAATTCCATAATGTCATTTACCATTATCTACCACTTATCCCATTTAATTCCATAATGTCATTTACCATTATCTACCACTTATCCCATTTAATTCCATAATGTCATTTACCATTATCTACCACTTATCCCATTTAATTCCATAATGTCATTTACCATTATCTACCACTTATCCCATTTAATTCCATAATGTCATTTACCATTATCTACCACTTATCCCATTTAATTCCATAATGTCATTTACCATTATCTACCACTTATCCCATTTAATTCCATAATGTCATTTACCATTATCTACCACTTATCCCATTTAATTCCATAATGTCATTTACCATTATCTACCACTTATCCCATTTAATTCCATAATGTCATTTACCATTATCTACCACTTATCCCATTTAATTCCATAATGTCATGTACCATTATCTACCACTTATCCCATTTAATTCCATAATGTCATTTACCATTATCTACCACTTATCCCATTTAATTCCATAATGTCATTTACCATTATCTACCACTTATCCCATTTAATTCCATAATGTCATTTACCATTATCTACCACTTATCCCATTTAATTCCATAATGTCATTTACCATTATCTACCACTTATCCCATTTAATTCCATAATGTCATTTACCATTATCTACCACTTATCCCATTTAATTCCATAATGTCATTTACCATTATCTACCACTTATCCCATTTAATTCCATAATGTCATTTACCATTATCTACCACTTATCCCATTTAATTCCATAATGTCATTTACCATTATCTACCATTTATCCCATTTAATTCCATAATGTCATTTACCATTATCTACCACTTATCCCATTTAATTCCATAATGTCATTTACCATTATCTACCACTTATCCCATTTAATTCCATAATGTCATTTACCATTATCTACCACTTATCCCATTTAATTCCATAATGTCATTTACCATTATCTACCACTTATCCCATTTAATTCCATAATGTCATTTACCATTATCTACCACTTATCCCATTTAATTCCATAATGTCATTTACCATTATCTACCACTTATCCCATTTAATTCCATAATGTCATTTACCATTATCTACCACTTATCCCATTTAATTCCATAATGTCATTTACCATTATCTACCACTTATCCCATTTAATTCCATAATGTCATTTACCATTATCTACCACTTATCCCATTTAATTCCATAATGTCATTTACCATTATCTACCATTTATCCCATTTAATTCCATAATGTCATTTACCATTATCTACCACTTATCCCATTTAATTCCATAATGCCATTTACCATTATCTACCACTTATCCTTTTTAATTCCATAATGTAATTTACCATTATCTACCACTTATCCCATTTAATTCCATAATGTCATTTACCATTATCTACCACTTATCCCATTTAATTCCATAATGTCATTTACCATTATCTACCACTTATCCCATTTAATTCCATAATGTCATTTACCATTATCTACCACTTATCCCATTTAATTCCATAATGTCATTTACCATTATCTACCACTTATCCCATTTAATTCCATAATGTCATTTACCATTATCTACCACTTATCCCATTTAATTCCATAATGTCATTTACCATTATCTACCACTTATCCCATTTAATTCCATAATGTCATTTACCATTATCTACCACTTATCCCATTTAATTCCATAATGTCATTTACCATTATCTACCACTTATCCCATTTAATTCCATAATGTCATTTACCATTATCTACCACTTATCCCATTTAATTCCATAATGTCATTTACCATTATCTACCACTTATCCCATTTAATTCCGTAGTGTCATTTACCATTATCTACCACTTATCCCATTTAATTCCATAATGTCATTTACCATTATCTACCACTTATCCCATTTAATTCCATAATGTCATTTACCATTATCTACCACTTATCCCATTTAATTCCATAATGTCATTTACCATTATCTACCACTTATCCCATTTAATTCCATAATGTCATTTACCATTATCTACCACTTATCCCATTTAATTCCATAATGTCATTTACCATTATCTACCACTTATCCCATTTAATTCCATAATGTCATTTACCATTATCTACCACTTATCCCATTTAATTCCATAATGTCATTTACCATTATCTACCACTTATCCCATTTAATTCCATAATGTCATTTACCATTATCTACCACTTATCCCATTTAATTCCATAATGTCATTTACCATTATCTACCATTTATCCCATTTAATTCCATAATGTCATTTACCATTATCTACCACTTATCCCATTTAATTCCATAATGTAATTTACCATTATCTACCACTTATCCCATTTAATTCCATAATGTCATTTACCATTATCTACCACTTATCCCATTTAATTCCATAATGTCATTTACCATTATCTACCACTTATCCCATTTAATTCCATAATGTCATTTACCATTATCTACCACTTATCCCATTTAATTCCATAATGTCATTAACCATTATCTACCACTTATCCCATTTAATTCCATAGTGTCATTTACCATTATCTACCACTTATCCCATTTAATTCCATAATGTCATTTACCATTATCTACCACTTATCCCATTTAATTCCGTAGTGTCATTTACCATTATCTACCACTTATCCCATTTAATTCCATAATGTCATTTACCATTATCTACCACTTATCCCATTTAATTCCATAATGTCATTTACCATTATCTACCACTTATCCCATTTAATTCCATAATGTCATTTACCATTATCTACCACTTATCCCATTTAATTCCATAATGTCATTTACCATTATCTACCACTTATCCCATTTAATTCCATAATGTCATTTACCATTATCTACCACTTATCCCATTTAATTCCATAGTGTCATTCACCATTATCTACCACTTATCCCATTTAATTCCATAATGTCATTTACCATTATCTACCACTTATCCCATTTAATTCCATAATGTCATTTACCATTATCTACCACTTATCCCATTTAATTCCCTAATGTCATTTACCATTATCTACCACTTATCCCATTTAATTCCATAATGTCATTAACCATTATCTACCACTTATCCCATTTAATTCCATAGTGTCATTTACCATTATCTACCACTTATCCCATTTAATTCCATAATGTCATTTACCATTATCTACCACTTATCCCATTTAATTCCATAGTGTCATTTACCATTATCTACCACTTATCCCATTTAATTCCATAATGTCATTTACCATTATCTACCACTTATCCCATTTAATTCCATAATGTCATTTACCATTATCTACCACTTATCCCATTTAATTCCATAATGTCATTTACCATTATCTACCACTTATCCCATTTAATTCCATAATGTCATTTACCATTATCTACCACTTATCCCATTTAATTCCATAATGTCATTTACCATTATCTACCACTTATCCCATTTAATTCCATAGTGTCATTCACCATTATCTACCACTTATCCCATTTAATTCCATAATGTCATTTACCATTATCTACCACTTATCCCATTTAATTCCATAATGTCATTTACCATTATCTACCACTTATCCCATTTAATTCCATAATGTCATTAACCATTATCTACCACTTATCCCATTTAATTCCATAATGCCATTTACCATTATCTACCACTTATCCTTTTTAATTCCATAATGTAATTTACCATTATCTACCACTTATCCCATTTAATTCCATAATGTCATTTACCATTATCTACCACTTATCCCATTTAATTCCATAATGTCATTTACCATTATCTACCACTTATCCCATTTAATTCCATAATGTCATTTACCATTATCTACCACTTATCCCATTTAATTCCATAATGTCATTTACCATTATCTACCACTTATCCCATTTAATTCCATAATGTCATTTACCATTATCTACCACTTATCCCATTTAATTCCATAGTGTCATTTACCATTATCTACCACTTATCCCATTTAATTCCATAATGTCATTTACCATTATCTACCACTTATCCCATTTAATTCCATAATGTCATTTACCATTATCTACCACTTATCCCATTTAATTCCATAATGTCATTTACCATTATCTACCACTTATCCCATTTAATTCCATAATGTCATTTACCATTATCTACCACTTATCCCATTTAATTCCATAATGTCATTTACCATTATCTACCACTTATCCCATTTAATTCCATAGTGTCATTCACCATTATCTACCACTTATCCCATTTAATTCCATAATGTCATTTACCATTATCTACCACTTATCCCATTTAATTCCATAATGTCATTTACCATTATCTACCACTTATCCCATTTAATTCCATAATGTCATTTACCATTATCTACCACTTATCCCATTTAATTCCATAATGCCATTTACCATTATCTACCACTTATCCTTTTTAATTCCATAATGTAATTTACCATTATCTACCACTTATCCCATTTAATTCCATAATGTCATTTACCATTATCTACCACTTATCCCATTTAATTCCATAATGTCATTTACCATTATCTACCACTTATCCCATTTAATTCCATAATGTCATTTACCATTATCTACCACTTATCCCATTTAATTCCATAATGTCATTTACCATTATCTACCACTTATCCCATTTAATTCCATAATGTCATTTACCATTATCTACCACTTATCCCATTTAATTCCATAATGTCATTTACCATTATCTACCACTTATCCCATTTAATTCCATAATGTCATTTACCATTATCTACCACTTATCCCATTTAATTCCATAATGTCATTTACCATTATCTACCACTTATCCCATTTAATTCCATAATGTCATTTACCATTATCTACCACTTATCCCATTTAATTCCATAATGTCATTTACCATTATCTACCACTTATCCCATTTAATTCCATAATGTCATGTACCATTATCTACCACTTATCCCATTTAATTCCATAATGTCATTTACCATTATCTACCACTTATCCCATTTAATTCCATAATGTCATTTACCATTATCTACCACTTATCCCATTTAATTCCATAATGTCATTTACCATTATCTACCACTTATCCCATTTAATTCCATAATGTCATTTACCATTATCTACCACTTATCCCATTTAATTCCATAATGCCATTTACCATTATCTACCACTTATCCTTTTTAATTCCATAATGTAATTTACCATTATCTACCACTTATCCCATTTAATTCCATAATGTCATTTACCATTATCTACCACTTATCCCATTTAATTCCATAATGTCATTTACCATTATCTACCACTTATCCCATTTAATTCCATAATGTCATTTACCATTATCTACCACTTATCCCATTTAATTCCATAATGTCATTTACCATTATCTACCACTTATCCCATTTAATTCCATAATGTCATTTACCATTATCTACCACTTATCCCATTTAATTCCATAATGTCATTTACCATTATCTACCACTTATCCCATTTAATTCCATAATGTCATTTACCATTATCTACCACTTATTCCATTTAATTCCATAATGTCATTTACCATTATCTACCACTTATCCCATTTAATTCCATAATGTCATTTACCATTATCTACCACTTATCCCATTTAATTCCATAATGTCATTTACCATTATCTACCACTTATCCCATTTAATTCCATAATGTCATGTACCATTATCTACCACTTATCCCATTTAATTCCATAATGTCATTTACCATTATCTACCACTTATCCCATTTAATTCCATAATGTCATTTACCATTATCTACCACTTATCCCATTTAATTCCATAATGTCATTTACCATTATCTACCACTTATCCCATTTAATTCCATAATGTCATTTACCATTATCTACCACTTATCCCATTTAATTCCATAATGTCATTTACCATTATCTACCACTTATCCCATTTAATTCCATAATGTCATTTACCATTATCTACCACTTATCCCATTTAATTCCATAATGTCATTTACCATTATCTACCACTTATCCCATTTAATTCCATAATGTCATTTACCATTATCTACCATTTATCCCATTTAATTCCATAATGTCATTTACCATTATCTACCACTTATCCCATTTAATTCCATAATGTCATTTACCATTATCTACCACTTATCCCATTTAATTCCATAATGTCATTTACCATTATCTACCACTTATCCCATTTAATTCCATAATGTCATTTACCATTATCTACCACTTATCCCATTTAATTCCATAATGTCATTTACCATTATCTACCACTTATCCCATTTAATTCCATAATGTCATTTACCATTATCTACCACTTATCCCATTTAATTCCATAATGTCATTTACCATTATCTACCACTTATCCCATTTAATTCCATAATGTCATTTACCATTATCTACCACTTATCCCATTTAATTCCATAATGTCATTTACCATTATCTACCACTTATCCCATTTAATTCCATAATGTCATTTACCATTATCTACCATTTATCCCATTTAATTCCATAATGTCATTTACCATTATCTACCACTTATCCCATTTAATTCCATAATGTAATTTACCATTATCTACCACTTATCCCATTTAATTCCATAATGTCATTTACCATTATCTACCACTTATCCCATTTAATTCCATAATGTCATTTACCATTATCTACCACTTATCCCATTTAATTCCATAATGTCATTTACCATTATCTACCACTTATCCCATTTAATTCCATAATGTCATTAACCATTATCTACCACTTATCCCATTTAATTCCATAGTGTCATTTACCATTATCTACCACTTATCCCATTTAATTCCGTAATGTCATTTACCATTATCTACCACTTATCCCATTTAATTCCGTAGTGTCATTTACCATTATCTACCACTTATCCCATTTAATTCCATAATGTCATTTACCATTATCTACCACTTATCCCATTTAATTCCATAATGTCATTTACCATTATCTACCACTTATCCCATTTAATTCCATAATGTCATTTACCATTATCTACCACTTATCCCATTTAATTCCATAATGTCATTTACCATTATCTACCACTTATCCCATTTAATTCCATAATGTCATTTACCATTATCTACCACTTATCCCATTTAATTCCATAGTGTCATTCACCATTATCTACCACTTATCCCATTTAATTCCATAATGTCATTTACCATTATCTACCACTTATCCCATTTAATTCCATAATGTCATTTACCATTATCTACCACTTATCCCATTTAATTCCATAATGTCATTTACCATTATCTACCACTTATCCCATTTAATTCCATAATGTCATTAACCATTATCTACCACTTATCCCATTTAATTCCATAGTGTCATTTACCATTATCTACCACTTATCCCATTTAATTCCATAATGTCATTTACCATTATCTACCACTTATCCCATTTAATTCAATAGTGTCATTTACCATTATCTACCACTTATCCCATTTAATTCCATAATGTCATTTACCATTATCTACCACTTATCCCATTTAATTCCATAATGTCATTTACCATTATCTACCACTTATCCCATTTAATTCCATAATGTCATTTATCATTATCTACCACTTATCCCATTTAATTCCATAATGTCATTTACCATTATCTACCACTTATCCCATTTAATTCCATAATGTCATTAACCATTATCTACCACTTATCCCATTTAATTCCATAGTGTCATTTACCATTATCTACCACTTATCCCATTTAATTCCATAATGTCATTTACCATTATCTACCACTTATCCCATTTAATTCCGTAGTGTCATTTACCATTATCTACCACTTATCCCATTTAATTCCATAATGTCATTTACCATTATCTACCACTTATCCCATTTAATTCCATAATGTCATTTACCATTATCTACCACTTATCCCATTTAATTCCATAATGTCATTTACCATTATCTACCACTTATCCCATTTAATTCCATAATGTCATTTACCATTATCTACCACTTATCCCATTTAATTCCATAATGTCATTTACCATTATCTACCACTTATCCCATTTAATTCCATAGTGTCATTCACCATTATCTACCACTTATCCCATTTAATTCCATAATGTCATTTACCATTATCTACCACTTATCCCATTTAATTCCATAATGTCATTTACCATTATCTACCACTTATCCCATTTAATTCCCTAATGTCATTTACCATTATCTACCACTTATCCCATTTAATTCCATAATGTCATTAACCATTATCTACCACTTATCCCATTTAATTCCATAGTGTCATTTACCATTATCTACCACTTATCCCATTTAATTCCATAATGTCATTTACCATTATCTACCACTTATCCCATTTAATTCCATAGTGTCATTTACCATTATCTACCACTTATCCCATTTAATTCCATAATGTCATTTACCATTATCTACCACTTATCCCATTTAATTCCATAATGTCATTTACCATTATCTACCACTTATCCCATTTAATTCCATAATGTCATTTACCATTATCTACCACTTATCCCATTTAATTCCATAATGTCATTTACCATTATCTACCACTTATCCCATTTAATTCCATAATGTCATTTACCATTATCTACCACTTATCCCATTTAATTCCATAGTGTCATTCACCATTATCTACCACTTATCCCATTTAATTCCATAATGTCATTTACCATTATCTACCACTTATCCCATTTAATTCCATAATGTCATTTACCATTATCTACCACTGATCCCATTTAATTCCATAATGTCATTAACCATTATCTACCACTTATCCCATTTAATTCCATAATGCCATTTACCATTATCTACCACTTATCCTTTTTAATTCCATAATGTAATTTACCATTATCTACCACTTATCCCATTTAATTCCATAATGTCATTTACCATTATCTACCACTTATCCCATTTAATTCCATAATGTCATTTACCATTATCTACCACTTATCCCATTTAATTCCATAATGTCATTTACCATTATCTACCACTTATCCCATTTAATTCCATAATGTCATTTACCATTATCTACCACTTATCCCATTTAATTCCATAATGTCATTTACCATTATCTACCACTTATCCCATTTAATTCCATAGTGTCATTTACCATTATCTACCACTTATCCCATTTAATTCCATAATGTCATTTACCATTATCTACCACTTATCCCATTTAATTCCATAATGTCATTTACCATTATCTACCACTTATCCCATTTAATTCCATAATGTCATTTACCATTATCTACCACTTATCCCATTTAATTCCATAATGTCATTTACCATTATCTACCACTTATCCCATTTAATTCCATAATGTCATTTACCATTATCTACCACTTATCCCATTTAATTCCATAGTGTCATTCACCATTATCTACCACTTATCCCATTTAATTCCATAATGTCATTTACCATTATCTACCACTTATCCCATTTAATTCCATAATGTCATTTACCATTATCTACCACTTATCCCATTTAATTCCATAATGTCATTTACCATTATCTACCACTTATCCCATTTAATTCCATAATGCCATTTACCATTATCTACCACTTATCCTTTTTAATTCCATAATGTAATTTACCATTATCTACCACTTATCCCATTTAATTCCATAATGTCATTTACCATTATCTACCACTTATCCCATTTAATTCCATAATGTCATTTACCATTATCTACCACTTATCCCATTTAATTCCATAATGTCATTTACCATTATCTACCACTTATCCCATTTAATTCCATAATGTCATTTACCATTATCTACCACTTATCCCATTTAATTCCATAATGTCATTTACCATTATCTACCACTTATCCCATTTAATTCCATAATGTCATTTACCATTATCTACCACTTATCCCATTTAATTCCATAATGTCATTTACCATTATCTACCACTTATCCCATTTAATTACATAATGTCATTTACCATTATCTACCACTTATCCCATTTAATTCCATAATGTCATTTACCATTATCTACCACTTATCCCATTTAATTCCATAATGTCATTTACCATTATCTACCACTTATCCCATTTAATTCCATAATGTCATTTACCATTATCTACCACTTATCCCATTTAATTCCATAATGTCATGTACCATTATCTACCACTTATCCCATTTAATTCCATAATGTCATTTACCATTATCTACCACTTATCCCATTTAATTCCATAATGTCATTTACCATTATCTACCACTTATCCCATTTAATTCCATAATGTCATTTACCATTATCTACCACTTATCCCATTTAATTCCATAATGTCATTTACCATTATCTACCACTTATCCCATTTAATTCCATAATGTCATTTACCATTATCTACCACTTATCCCATTTAATTCCATAATGTCATTTACCATTATCTACCACTTATCCCATTTAATTCCATAATGTCATTTACCATTATCTACCACTTATCCCATTTAATTCCATAATGTCATTTACCATTATCTACCATTTATCCCATTTAATTCCATAATGTCATTTACCATTATCTACCACTTATCCCATTTAATTCCATAATGTCATTTACCATTATCTACCACTTATCCCATTTAATTCCATAATGTCATTTACCATTATCTACCACTTATCCCATTTAATTCCATAATGTCATTTACCATTATCTACCACTTATCCCATTTAATTCCATAATGTCATTTACCATTATCTACCACTTATCCCATTTAATTCCATAATGTCATTTACCATTATCTACCACTTATCCCATTTAATTCCATAATGTCATTTACCATTATCTACCACTTATCCCATTTAATTCCATAATGTCATTTACCATTATCTACCACTTATCCCATTTAATTCCATAATGTCATTTACCATTATCTACCACTTATCCCATTTAATTCCATAATGTCATTTACCATTATCTACCATTTATCCCATTTAATTCCATAATGTCATTTACCATTATCTACCACTTATCCCATTTAATTCCATAATGTAATTTACCATTATCTACCACTTATCCCATTTAATTCCATAATGTCATTTACCATTATCTACCACTTATCCCATTTAATTCCATAATGTCATTTACCATTATCTACCACTTATCCCATTTAATTCCATAATGTCATTTACCATTATCTACCACTTATCCCATTTAATTCCATAATGTCATTAACCATTATCTACCACTTATCCCATTTAATTCCATAGTGTCATTTACCATTATCTACCACTTATCCCATTTAATTCCATAATGTCATTTACCATTATCTACCACTTATCCCATTTAATTCCGTAGTGTCATTTACCATTATCTACCACTTATCCCATTTAATTCCATAATGTCATTTACCATTATCTACCACTTATCCCATTTAATTCCATAATGTCATTTACCATTATCTACCACTTATCCCATTTAATTCCATAATGTCATTTACCATTATCTACCACTTATCCCATTTAATTCCATAATGTCATTTACCATTATCTACCACTTATCCCATTTAATTCCATAATGTCATTTACCATTATCTACCACTTATCCCATTTAATTCCATAGTGTCATTCACCATTATCTACCACTTATCCCATTTAATTCCATAATGTCATTTACCATTATCTACCACTTATCCCATTTAATTCCATAATGTCATTTACCATTATCTACCACTTATCCCATTTAATTCCATAATGTCATTTACCATTATCTACCACTTATCCCATTTAATTCCATAATGCCATTTACCATTATCTACCACTTATCCTTTTTAATTCCATAATGTAATTTACCATTATCTACCACTTATCCCATTTAATTCCATAATGTCATTTACCATTATCTACCACTTATCCCATTTAATTCCATAATGTCATTTACCATTATCTACCACTTATCCCATTTAATTCCATAATGTCATTTACCATTATCTACCACTTATCCCATTTAATTCCATAATGTCATTTACCATTATCTACCACTTATCCCATTTAATTCCATAATGTCATTTACCATTATCTACCACTCATCCCATTTAATTCCATAATGTCATTTACCATTATCTACCACTCATCCCATTTAATTCCATAATGTCATTTACCATTATCTACCACTTATCCCATTTAATTCCATAATGTCATTTACCATTATCTACCACTTATCCCATTTAATTCCATAATGTCATTTACCATTATCTACCACTTATCCCATTTAATTCCATAATGTCATTTACCATTATCTACCACTTATCCCATTTAATTCCATAATGTCATTTACCATTATCTACCACTTATCCCATTTAATTCCATAATGTCATTTACCATTATCTACCACTTATCCCATTTAATTCCATAATGTCATTTACCATTATCTACCACTTATCCCATTTAATTCCATAATGTCATTTACCATTATCTACCACTTATCCCATTTAATTCCATAATGTCATTTACCATTATCTACCACTTATCCCATTTAATTCCATAATGTCATTTACCATTATCTACCACTTATCCCATTTAATTCCATAATGTCATTTACCATTATCTACCACTTATCCCATTTAATTCCATAATGTCATTTACCATTATCTACCACTTATCCCATTTAATTCCATAATGTCATTTACCATTATCTACCACTTATCCCATTTAATTCCATAATGTCATTTACCATTATCTACCACTTATCCCATTTAATTCCATAATGTCATTTACCATTATCTACCACTTATCCCATTTAATTCCATAATGTCATTTACCATTATCTACCACTTATCCCATTTAATTCCATAATGCCATTTACCATTATCTACCACTTATCCCATTTAATTCCATAATGCCATTTACCATTATCTACCACTTATCCTTTTTAATTCCATAATGTAATTTACCATTATCTACCACTTATCCCATTTAATTCCATAATGTCATTTACCATTATCTACCACTTATCCCATTTAATTCCATAATGTCATTTACCATTATCTACCACTTATCCCATTTAATTCCATAATGTCATTTACCATTATCTACCACTTATCCCATTTAATTCCATAATGTCATTTACCATTATCTACCACTTATCCCATTTAATTCCATAATGTCATTTACCATTATCTACCACTTATCCCATTTAATTCCATAATGTCATTTACCATTATCTACCACTTATCCCATTTAATTCCATAATGTCATTTACCATTATCTACCACTTATCCCATTTAATTCCATAATGTCATTTACCATTATCTACCACTTATCCCATTTAATTCCATAATGTCATTTACCATTATCTACCACTTATCCCATTTAATTCCATAATGTCATTTACCATTATCTACCACTTATCCCATTTAATTCCATAATGTCATTTACCATTATCTACCACTTATCCCATTTAATTCCATAATGTCATTTACAATTATCTACCACTTATCCCATTTAATTCCATAATGTCATTTACCATTATCTACCACTTATCCCATTTAATTCCATAATGTCATTTACCATTATCTACCACTTATCCCATTTAATTCCATAATGTCATTTACCATTATCTACCATTTATCCCATTTAATTCCATAATGTCATTTACCATTATCTACCACTTATCCCATTTAATTCCATAATGTAATTTACCATTATCTACCACTTATCCCATTTAATTCCATAATGTCATTTACCATTATCTACCACTTATCCCATTTAATTCCATAATGTCATTTACCATTATCTACCACTTATCCCATTTAATTCCATAATGTCATTTACCATTATCTACCACTTATCCCATTTAATTCCATAATGTCATTAACCATTATCTACCACTTATCCCATTTAATTCCATAGTGTCATTTACCATTATCTACCACTTATCCCATTTAATTCCATAATGTCATTTACCATTATCTACCACTTATCCCATTTAATTCCGTAGTGTCATTTACCATTATCTACCACTTATCCCATTTAATTCCATAATGTCATTTACCATTATCTACCACTTATCCCATTTAATTCCATAATGTCATTTACCATTATCTACCACTTATCCCATTTAATTCCATAATGTCATTTACCATTATCTACCACTTATCCCATTTAATTCCATAATGTCATTTACCATTATCTACCACTTATCCCATTTAATTCCATAATGTCATTTACCATTATCTACCACTTATCCCATTTAATTCCATAGTGTCATTCACCATTATCTACCACTTATCCCATTTAATTCCATAATGTCATTTACCATTATCTACCACTTATCCCATTTAATTCCATAATGTCATTTACCATTATCTACCACTTATCCCATTTAATTCCATAATGTCATTTACCATTATCTACCACTTATCCCATTTAATTCCGTAGTGTCATTTACCATTATCTACCACTTATCCCATTTAATTCCATAATGTCTTTTACCATTATCTACCACTTATCCCATTTAATTCCATAATATCATTTACCATTATCTACCACTTATCCCATTTAATTCCATAATGTCATTTACCATTATCTACCACTTATCCCATTTAATTCCATAATGTCATTTACCATTATCTACCACTTATCCCATTTAATTCCATAATGTCATTTACCATTATCTACCACTTATCCCATTTAATTCCATAGTGTCATTCACCATTATCTACCACTTATCCCATTTAATTCCATAATGTCATTTACCATTATCTACCACTTATCCCATTTAATTCCATAATGTCATTTACCATTATCTACCACTTATCCCATTTAATTCCATAATGTCATTTACCATTATCTACCACTTATCCCATTTAATTCCATAATGCCATTTACCATTATCTACCACTTATCCTTTTTAATTCCATAATGTAATTTACCATTATCTACCACTTATCCCATTTAATTCCATAATATCATTTACCATTATCTACCACTTATCCCATTTAATTCCATAATGTCATTTACCATTATCTACCACTTATCCCATTTAATTCCATAATGTCATTTACCATTATCTACCACTTATCCCATTTAATTCCATAATGTCATTTACCATTATCTACCACTTATCCCATTTAATTCCATAATGTCATTTACCATTATCTACCACTTATCCCATTTAATTCCATAATGTCATTTACCATTATCTACCACTTATCCCATTTAATTCCATAATGTCATTTACCATTATCTACCACTTATCCCATTTAATTCCATAATGTAATTTACCATTATCTACCATTTATCCCATTTAATTCCATAATGTCATTTACCATTATCTACCACTTATCCCATTTAATTCCATAATGTAATTTACCATTATCTACCACTTATCCCATTTAATTCCATAATGTCATTTACCATTATCTACCACTTATCCCATTTAATTCCATAATGTCATTTACCATTATCTACCACTTATCCCATTTAATTCCATAATGTCATTTACCATTATCTACCACTTATCCCATTTAATTCCATAATGTCATTTACCATTATCTACCACTTATCCCATTTAATTCCATAATGTCATTTACCATTATCTACCACTTATCCCATTTAATTCCATAATGTCATTTACCATTATCTACCACTTATCCCATTTAATTCCATAATGTCATTTACCATTATCTACCACTTATCCCATTTAATTCCATAATGTCATTTACCATTATCTACCACTTATCCCATTTAATTCCATAATGTCATTTACCATTATCTACCACTTATCCCATTTAATTCCATAATGTCATTTACCATTATCTACCACTTATCCCATTTAATTCCATAATGTCATTTACCATTATCTACCACTTATCCCATTTAATTCCATAATGTCATTTACCATTATCTACCACTTATCCCATTTAATTCCATAATGTCATTTACCATTATCTACCACTTATCCCATTTAATTCCATAATGTCATTTACCATTATCTACCACTTATCCCATTTAATTCCATAATGTCATTTACCATTATCTACCATTTATCCCATTTAATTCCATAATGTCATTTACCATTATCTACCACTTATCCCATTTAATTCCATAATGTAATTTACCATTATCTACCACTTATCCCATTTAATTCCATAATGTCATTTACCATTATCTACCACTTATCCCATTTAATTCCATAATGTCATTTACCATTATCTACCACTTATCCCATTTAATTCCATAATGTCATTTACCATTATCTACCACTTATCCCATTTAATTCCATAATGTCATTAACCATTATCTACCACTTATCCCATTTAATTCCATAGTGTCATTTACCATTATCTACCACTTATCCCATTTAATTCCATAATGTCATTTACCATTATCTACCACTTATCCCATTTAATTCCGTAGTGTCATTTACCATTATCTACCACTTATCCCATTTAATTCCATAATGTCATTTACCATTATCTACCACTTATCCCATTTAATTCCATAATGTCATTTACCATTATCTACCACTTATCCCATTTAATTCCATAATGTCATTTACCATTATCTACCACTTATCCCATTTAATTCCATAATGTCATTTACCATTATCTACCACTTATCCCATTTAATTCCATAATGTCATTTACCATTATCTACCACTTATCCCATTTAATTCCATAGTGTCATTCACCATTATCTACCACTTATCCCATTTAATTCCATAATGTCATTTACCATTATCTACCACTTATCCCATTTAATTCCATAATGTCATTTACCATTATCTACCACTTATCCCATTTAATTCCATAATGTCATTTACCATTATCTACCACTTATCCCATTTAATTCCATAATGCCATTTACCATTATCTACCACTTATCCTTTTTAATTCCATAATGTAATTTACCATTATCTACCACTTATCCCATTTAATTCCATAATGTCATTTACCATTATCTACCACTTATCCCATTTAATTCCATAATGTCATTTACCATTATCTACCACTTATCCCATTTAATTCCATAATGTCATTTACCATTATCTACCACTTATCCCATTTAATTCCATAATGTCATTTACCATTATCTACCACTTATCCCATTTAATTCCATAATGTCATTTACCATTATCTACCACTTATCCCATTTAATTCCATAATGTCATTTACCATTATCTACCACTTATCCCATTTAATTCCATAATGTCATTTACCATTATCTACCACTTATCCCATTTAATTCCATAATGTCATTAACCATTATCTACCACTTATCCCATTTAATTCCATAGTGTCATTTACCATTATCTACCACTTATCCCATTTAATTCCATAATGTCATTTACCATTATCTACCACTTATCCCATTTAATTCCGTAGTGTCATTTACCATTATCTACCACTTATCCCATTTAATTCCATAATGTCATTTACCATTATCTACCACTTATCCCATTTAATTCCATAATGTCATTTACCATTATCTACCACTTATCCCATTTAATTCCATAATGTCATTTACCATTATCTACCACTTATCCCATTTAATTCCATAATGTCATTTACCATTATCTACCACTTATCCCATTTAATTCCATAATGTCATTTACCATTATCTACCACTTATCCCATTTAATTCCATAGTGTCATTCACCATTATCTACCACTTATCCCATTTAATTCCATAATGTCATTTACCATTATCTACCACTTATCCCATTTAATTCCATAATGTCATTTACCATTATCTACCACTTATCCCATTTAATTCCATAATGTCATTTACCATTATCTACCACTTATCCCATTTAATTCCATAATGCCATTTACCATTATCTACCACTTATCCTTTTTAATTCCATAATGTAATTTACCATTATCTACCACTTATCCCATTTAATTCCATAATGTCATTTACCATTATCTACCACTTATCCCATTTAATTCCATAATGTCATTTACCATTATCTACCACTTATCCCATTTAATTCCATAATGTCATTTACCATTATCTACCACTTATCCCATTTAATTCCATAATGTCATTTACCATTATCTACCACTTATCCCATTTAATTCCATAATGTCATTTACCATTATCTACCACTTATCCCATTTAATTCCATAATGTCATTTACCATTATCTACCACTTATCCCATTTAATTCCATAATGTCATTTACCATTATCTACCACTTATCCCATTTAATTCCATAATGTCATTTACCATTATCTACCACTTATCCCATTTAATTCCATAATGTCATTTACCATTATCTACCACTTATCCCATTTAATTCCATAATGTCATTTACCATTATCTACCACTTATCCCATTTAATTCCATAATGTCATTTACCATTATCTACCACTTATCCCATTTAATTCCATAATGTCATTTACCATTATCTACCACTTATCCCATTTAATTCCATAATGTCATTTACCATTATCTACCACTTATCCCATTTAATTCCATAATGTCATTTACCATTATCTACCACTTATCCCATTTAATTCCATAATGTCATTTACCATTATCTACCACTTATCCCATTTAATTCCATAATGTCATTTACCATTATCTACCACTTATCCCATTTAATTCCATAATGTCATTTACCATTATCTACCACTTATCCCATTTAATTCCATAATGTCATTTACCATTATCTACCACTTATCCCATTTAATTCCATAATGTCATTTACCATTATCTACCACTTATCCCATTTAATTCCATAATGTCATTTACCATTATCTACCCCTTATCCCATTTAATTCCATAATGTCATTTACCATTATTTACCACCAGTTAAATATAACTTCGCAACCCATTGGTCAGTGCTACCATAGGAACAGATAGTATTGTAAGACAAAATACTTTCTCCATAACTCAAAATGCAAAATGTAAAATACGTGTTGAAAATAGGTTTTTCTAAATGCAAAATGTAAAATGTAAAATGGTTTTTGCAGCTCAAAATAAAAATGCAAAATGTTTTTACAAATGCTAGTGTTGTAAGTCGGAAAATTTCCGTATTTTTCCGAAAAAAATAAAAAAAAGTCTAATATTGTTTGCAAATTTAAATAAAGCGGCATTTTCGCCTCATTTTTTCGAATCTAAAAGTAAAACTAAACTTCTAGACTAGCTTTAAACTGATTAACAATGTAACACTATTAATGTTTTGTAGTATGTTTACATTTCATATCGATAAAAAGTAAAAAATATTAAAAACCCTTAAAAAGTAATTTGTTCCAATTTTTATTCTCCGATTTGAACATTTTATGGAAATTTTTACGGAAAATTAACAACACTAGGAACAGCAAAGCTAGAAAATTAAAGCAGCAAGGGGATAAAGAGGTAAGACGAAAAACCAAAACTAAAGAAATCTGAAATTTACTTTCCAACTGAAAAATCAAGTATTTCGTTTCTTTCCAAAGAGAGGAATTCAAAATAAAAGCGTTTGATTCCGAACTTCGTCGTGAAATAAAACCCAAAAATCTTCAAGAAGAGATGCTGTACTTCGAAATGGAAAGGATAAATAACCAATGTTGTTGTTGTTAGTGTTTCTGCTGTTACACAACGAGAAAAGACTTCGCGATTGGTTGGGTAGGATTTAGGGACCTCCAGGGCTATTTGTCCCTCCGCTAAATAGGGCTAACGCTACTGGGATTTCATTCGCTCGGGCTGACTACTAAAGTTGACTAAAAATGAAACGAAGGAAGATAAAGTTTAGGAGGCAATCCTCCTGGAAAACTACTTGACCAATAGATTTATTTTTTTTAAGAGATTTTGTTTTACCTCAAAGGTTCGCATGCTCGAAAAAAAAACCTTTTTGCAGAAGGATTACGAAAAACAATATCCGAAAATAATTAGATGAACCATTTTGTCTAGCATATTCTAAGCCAATTTAAGTCCCTGTCATCGTGCCATCTATAGTTTATTTTCGAAACTATTAATTTTGAAAGCTATGAGTACTCAGAAATGGTGGTTGTGGAATTTAACAGATTCGACTGCCAGAGCAGTAATTTACCGTAGTATCTCAAGTAAATATTTTTTTTATCAATCGTCTTAGTGGGATGGGCTTCAAACTATTTAGTGTCTGGCACAGTTAAAAGTTTTTAAATAAAAGTCGATCGATGACTTGGGCCTAAGGTGGTGCCTTGGATATTAGCTTAGCTGATTATTATTATTATTATTTTATTTCAGTAAGTTAGGCCTAAAGTGGCAAAGTCAGACCCCGAATCACAAGGGGGCCCAAATATTTTCGGAGATAAAAAATGGTCCTCATTGTCAGAAGGGACTAGTTTCGCGGATTAGACCCTAAGGACCTTAGTTACGCCACTGTATGAATAACTAATATAATTAGGGGTCTT